>NC_069508.1:93909137-93966637 GCF_027579735.1 Bombina bombina | reverse complement strand
TAAAGCTTTGATCCATTCTAATGCTATACAGCAGGAGACTAACAGAAAAGCTGCTGAAAATAGTGCAGCACTGCAACAGTTGGTCTTGGCCCAGTCAGAGAGTGCTATGCTGCTGGCTAAATCACAGAAGGAGAACACTGAATTGTTGATACAACAGATGGCTGCTGTGCAAGCTGAGACATTCAGGAAGACCCGGAAAGAGCAACAAAGTGCTACACAAACTCTGAAACGAGAGGTTCAAGCCATATCAGAAAAACTGAACTCTGAATATGTTGGTGGCAGCCAAGGTTCCAGAGTAATAAGGGCTAGTCATTATCTTCAAAAAATGACAGCAGCTGATGATGTTGAGGCGTATCTTTTGGCATTTGAACGCACAGCAGAAAGAGAAAAATGGCCGACAGTTGAGTGGGCGAGTATACTTGCGCCATTTCTTAGTGGTGAACCTCAGAAGGCCTACTTTGATTTAGAGCCAGCACAAGCCAGTGACTATGAGAAATTGAAGGCAGAAATCCTTGCACGCCTGGGGGTGACTTCGGCAGTCCATGCACAAAGATTCCATTCCTGGATGTTTTCATCTCATAATGCTGCAAGATCCCAGATGTTCGACCTTATACACCTTGCCAGAAAGTGGCTGCAACCAGAGGTGATGGACCGGTTTCAGCGTGGATTACCTGCTTCCCTGCGGCGGTGGGTTAATCAAGGTGATCCTCAAACAGCGGATCAGTTGATTGTATTGGTCGAAAGATTTATAGCTTCAGGAGAAGTTTTGCAACAATCTTCAATGGATCAGCCCCACAATCCCAATTCCCAGAGCTCTACAAGAACTGGTAAGACTGTTCAGGGGATAAAGGGGATAAGAGAGCAGCAGGTGTATAGGCAAAACACCAGAGACATTTCCCCAGGAATTAAGGAAACATTTAAATATAACCAACCTGTAAGATGTTTTAAATGTAATGAGGTTGGGCATATTGCTAGAGACTGTGATAAAGATGAATTTATGGACTGTAATGTTGCACATTCACTATTGTCTAATAGCAACAGCTCTGTTAATAATGATTCCCATTGGTGTACTGTGACGGTTAATGGTAAAGTGTCTAGGGCTTTGCTTGATTCAGGAAGTATGGTCACACTAGTGGCTAAATCTTTAGTACCAGATGCAGTATTAGATTATGGGGAAAAAATGGGAATTATCTGTGTTCATGGAGATAAACGGGAATATCCTACAGCTGAGGTGGAGATTGAGACTCAGTGTGGTAAATTAAAATATTGTGTTGGTGTAGTACCACATTTAGCCCATGAGGTGGTGATAGGGAGAGATTTTCCAAAATTTCTGGAGTTATGGGAATCTCCAGAAATATGTCAAACTTCTGATATTTATGTATTTCCTTTCTCTGAAACTGATTTTGAAGGGGGTTCCATTGAAAAGGAGAAAAATAAGATTTATTGCCCTATGCCTGTATTAGTAGGTGATCAACCTTCTCAGAGTAATGAAGTACCAAGTACTAGCTCGGAAAATATTGATGATTTGATAGATCTGGTTGGTGACCCTGGTAATTTTAAAAAAGCCCAATGGGAGGATCCAACATTGGTAGAGGCAAGAAATAATATCAGGGTTATAAATGATGTTGTGACACAGCCAGGAAATGTATTGCCCTATCCTTATTTTGAAGCAGTTAATGATTTGGTATATCGTGTAGAGAAGAAAGGAACAGACATTGTTAAACAACTTTTGGTGCCCCAGACTTTTAGGAACACTGTATTAAATCTTGCACATAACCACATTCTAGGGGGGCATTTGGGAGTTGAGAAAACCAAAGAGAGAGTTCTTAGAAGGTTTTATTGGCCAGGGATATTTGTAGCCATCAAGGATTATTGTGCTTCATGCCCTAAGTGTCAACTTACAGCGCCTGCTAAAGATTTTCGTAACCCTTTAGTGCTCTTGCCTATAATTGATGTGCCTTTTGAAATAATTGCTATGGACTTGGTGGGTCCGCTGGTTAAATCTGCTAGAGGACATCAGTATATACTGGTAATCCTTGATTATGCTACACGCTATCCTGAGGCAGTTCCCCTTCATAACAGCTCTGCAAAGTCCATAGCAAAAGAACTCATGCTAATGTTTAGCAGGGTCGGGATACCTAAGGAAATTTTGACAGACCAAGGAACTCCATTTATGTCCAGGGTTACAAAAGAATTGTGTAAGTTGTTGGGCATAAAACAACTAAGGACCTCAGTATATCACCCTCAGACTGATGGTTTAGTAGAAAGGTTTAACAAAACTCTCAAAAGTATGCTAAGAAAGGTAATTGACACAGATGGGAGAAATTGGGACCTTCTGTTACCCTATTTAATGTTCTCTATCAGGGAGGTTCCCCAGGCTTCTACAGGTTTTTCCCCTTTTGAACTGTTATATGGGCGGCATCCCAGGGGATTACTAGATATAGTTAAAGAGACTTGGGAGCAAGAGACAACACCTTATTGAAGTATTATTGAACATATTTCCCAAATGCAGGATCGTATGGAAGCTGTCATGCCCATTGTAAGGGAACATATGGGAAAAGCACAGGAAGCACAAAAGTACAGCTACAACCGTAATGCTAGAGCCAGGGTGTTTCAACCTAGGGATAGGGTGTTAGTTCTGGTCCCTACAGTTGAAAATAAATTCTTGGCTACTTGGCAGGGCCAATATGAGATAATTGAGAAAGTGGGTGATGTTAATTACAAAGTAAGTCAGCCAGGGAGAAGGAAACCTGAGCAAATATATCATATAAATCTGTTAAAACCTTGGAAGATAGGGAAGTTTTAGTTGCCTTAAAACCTACAGAACTCCCTGTCACTGAACCAGAGGTAAATATATCGGAAACCCTATCTGTACATCAGAAGCGAGAGGTCAAGGATTTTATTAGAATGAACAAAGAGGTATTTTCTGTGGTACCGGGAAAAACTAATGTTATTAAGCATGACATAATAACAGAACCAGGGAAGAAGGTCTGCCTTAAACCCTATAGGGTCCCTGAGGCTCGTAGAAAGGCTATTAAACTGGAGGTAGAAAAAATGTTAAAGCTTGGGGTAATTGAGGAATCACAAAGTGAGTGGAACAGTCCAATCGTGCTTGTTCCAAAGCCAGATGGTTCATTAAGGTTCTGTAATGACTTTCGTAAGCTTAATTGTGTTTCCAAATTTGACACCTACCCAATGCCTAGAGTAGATGAGTTGATAGAAAGGCTAGGAAAAGCACGTTATCTCACTACAATTGATTTAACGAAAGGGTATTGGCAGGGAAAAGACAGCTTTTTCAACCCCAGAGGGCTTATTTCAGTATACGGTGTTGCCATTTGGTTTACATGGGGCCCAAGCAACATTCCAGAGGATGATGGATAGAATTCTGAAACCCCATGTTCGTTATGCGGCAGCATATTTGGATGATGTTATAATTTATAGTACAGATTGGGAATCCCATCTTCCAAAAGTTCAAGCAGTACTTGATGCAATACGGTCCGCTGGGTTAACTGCCAATCCTGCAAAATGTACTGTTGGTTTACAGGAAGCTAAGTACTTGTGTTATACTATTGGTAGAGGATTAGTTAAACCTCAGACAACAAAAGTAGAGGCCATACAGAACTGGCCACAGCCTCTAACTAAAAAACAAGTAAGAGCATTTATTGGGATAACTAGTTATTATAGAAGGTTTATCCCGAATTTCGCTACAATTGCGGCACCCTTGACAGATCTCACAAAAGCAAGGGCCCCAATTATGATAAAATGGTCCCCAGAAGCAGAACAAGCTTTTAAGCATTTGAAAGATGCCCTTTGTGCCCATCCAGTTTTGGTAACCCCCAATTTAGCTAAAGATTTTATTGTACAGACAGATGCCTCTGATGTTGGTTTAGGAGCAGTTCTCTCGCAGGAGTGTCAGGGAGAAGAGCATCCTGTCCTTTTCCTAAGCAGAAAACTTATTTCACAGGAAAAGAACTATTCTATAGTGGAGAAAGAATGCCTTGCCATTAGGTGGGCTTTAGAGACCCTTAGGTACTATCTGTTGGGAAGAAAATTTAAATTAATAACAGATCATGCTCCTCTCACATAGATGAGTCAGAATAAGGAAACAAATTCAAGGGTTACTAGGTGGTTTCTTAGCTTGCAACCCTTCAATTTTACTGTTGAGCACAGGGTTGTTCTTTTGCAGGGCAATGCTGATGGTTTGTCTCGGGTACATTCATTGATGTCCATGGTCGCTCAACCCACTGGGTGTGAGCTGGGGGGGGGAGGATATGTGACAGAAAGCAAGGCCTGGTTATAAATGGAAAATATTTAAGACCAAGCATTGTACATGCTATTTCTCCTTTCAGTTAAAACCCCAGGGAGAAAGAGTGTGTATTTGATTATGCAGTTGATAAACTGTGTTCTGGGTCCCTGGGGTTTGGGATAATTGGAGAGAGGATGGGCCATTATCCCGGACAGCTGTGAAGCTGTCCAGCAGCTAATCACAGGTGTGGCTAATTAGAAGTTGTGAGGGTTTAAATAGCAGCCTCACTTAGGCCTTGAGAGAGAGTTACACAGCTACAGAAGCTGGTGTGTGTGTTTGTTACACTGTGTAAAAGACTTTTGTTCCTGTGAACTGTAAAAGGACATTATTTTTACAAAGCACTTGTGGAATGCTGTGAAGTGCTGGGACACATTTAAAAGTACTTAACTTTGCTGCAGAGGAAGGATTTCCCTCTTTTGAAAATGAACTGCCTGTTTGTTATTGCTGTGAAAAAAATGTAAAAAGCCTTTTAAACTACAGTGGATTGTCCTGTGCTGCATTTGTGCCCTAGAAGACCGTGGTTAAAAGTGGTCCCTATTACAATACATACATACATACATACATACACATATATACATACATACATACACATATACATACATACATACATACACATATATACATACATACACATATATACATACATACACATATATACATACATACACATATATATATATATACATAAATACATACACATATATACATACATAAATACATACACATATATACATACATACACATATATACATACATACACATATATACATACATACATACATACATACATACACATATATACATACATACATACATACACATATATACATACATATATCACATATATGGTCAGCTAATCGGAAATAAAAGTGCCCAAGAGATAAAAGGCCCCTGAACTAAAAAAATATTGTCAGGTCACCCTTCATGCATGGAGTTCCAAAAAACATTGATATGTAAAGTGAAAAGAACACTACAAAGATGAACTAATCCAGCACAAACTAATATAGGGACTATAGATTAATCAGTAACCAGCATTCATTAAAATAGAGGAAGCCCAAATGTTGCAGTTAAAGTGTTATTTATTACACACAAACTATATCACTCAAAAGTGATTAAACTGTGAACAAAACACAGGAGATAGAGAGGAGAAATAGTTCAGGGGAGATTAATACTCCCAGACAGTGAATGTTTCACAATTGTAAGACTTCAGTGTACCCATAAAGAAATTGCACCACCCAAACAGGATTGAACTTAAATTCAAAGTGGCAGCAAAGTAAGTGACTAATCCATTACAGAGTCAAGCAAGAAAACTAGCATAGCAATGTAACAGTCAGCATGAATCCTCCTAGAGTGATGTTTGTTCGGGGGAAAGTAAAAGGTAGCTGTAGCCCAGGAATGGACTCCCAAGCAAAATACACACATATACACATATATAAACACATATATACATATATACACACATATATATATATTTATATATACACACATACATACTATATACACATTTATACACACACACACATACATACTGTATTCACATATATACACACACACACATATATATTTATATATACATACATACATACTGTACACACATATATACACACACATATATATATACACATACATACTGTATACACACACACATATATATATATATATATATATATATATATATATATATATATATATATATATATACATATACACATACATACTGTATTCACATATATACACACACACACATACATACTGTATACACACACATATATATATATACACACATACATACATATATATACACAGTATATACACACATACATACTGTATACACATATACACATATATATATATATATATATATATATATATATATATATATATACACATACACACATGCATACATACTGTATACACATATATACACACACACACACATATATATATATATATATACACATACACACATGCATACATACTGTATACACATATATATACACACACACACATATATATATATTTCATGGTTTAGTAAGAAAGAGAAAATCCTGGAAAAAATATATATGCCAGGATAAAAGACAGGGAATTCAGCACTCTTTTAAAAAAGTTTTATTAGCTCAAAAAATATATATAATCCTGTGTATCCAAAACGAAAGCTGTAGTGGTTTCAAGAAAGATCAATCTCTGACAGTTAAATCCTAGGACAAAAATATCTTAGGAATATACTTAGCAATAGGTAAATACACAAATGACCAAGTAGTGTGTGTAATAGAAACATAAAACATAATACTTAACAAACCTGACCGGTCAGGGGTAAGTGTTCAAGCATGAACAGGTGAGAATAGTGTATCCAGGCGCCAACAAATGGAGGCTAAGGTTAAAGTTTATCAATATTTATTCAAGACAATTCTTCTCTTGTATACAGTTAGTAGTTAAAAACTTGTTAAGACAATTTAAAACAATAATATGGTGATTAAAATCTATCAGAGACGCATGGATCCACGCTAAAAGAATTAAATTAAAAACAATAATCTATAATCTTAAACTTTAAGCAGGGTATGGATATACAATATTCAACAATATGTGTTTTAAACAATTTGGTGTGATGGTGTGTGTGAGCATCTGTGTCTTAAAAGACAATAACAAAAAATCAATCCTGTGAAAAAGACAATCAGCAAACAGTCCTGTGAGCAAAAAATAATAGTAAATAGACAGTCCTGTGAACAAAAAAAATAATAATATTCCTGTGAAAAAATAAAATAAAATAAAAATATTCCTGTGAAAAAATAAGGATGGAAGTCAATTCAGTTGAAAACAAAAACTCGCTCCTGTGCAAGAGAAATCATTTCTGTGTGGCAAATATCCAGAAAAAACGTGATGTGTGTATCAAGTTAAAAAGAAAAAGTTGAAAAAACGTTGCAAGAAATAAAATGATAAAAAACAGTGCTCTGTGGAGACTAAGCTCCAAGCTGAAGGTAAAACAATTTGCTAGAAGTAACAAACAAATATGCCAATCGATAAAAACCTGTGGGGAAAAAAATAGATACAATGTGTAGATAATTTTTCAATCGTACCCTCCTAGTGGAATATAGCTTACCAGGTCTACGCGTTTCGGCCTTGTCTAGGCCTTTATCAAGACTAATGGTAAGCTGGTAGTTTGGGCCTTATATAGAGAACTCCAATCCGTGACCGGAAGTGCCAATTATCTGTGACTTCCAGTTTTTCGTTGTGATAGTTGTCTCTCTATATATATATATACTTATTTTATGTAAGTGATGTCTTATATATCTGGTAGTATATAATCTTATATAATGCCACAAGGAGTTTGTTTGGGGCACCCTTGGGGTATTTTGATCTTTCTTAACCTCCGTTTGCTTGATTACGTCACTTCCGGTTGGGGATAACTGACCAAATCGTACCTAAATTTCACTGTTAGAGACCAAAATTCTGGTCGAACTTTTATAAATCTTTGTAATTATTTTGTTATATAATAGTGATTGATCAGGATCCATTTATTTCAATCTCTTTTATCTATTAGTTTTAGTTCCGATTTCCGGAGGACCCCATTGGATGTGACGTCACCACTAGTTTACACTGGTGATTGGTTTAACTAATATGGCCCTATCAGCAAAGAGTGTAGTTTGTGTAGAAAGAGGGGATGTTCAACTGGTATCTCTAATTCTGCCTATTGGGAATAGATACTTGCTGGCGTTATTCCTAACAGATTGCGATAACTAGCGGAGATTGAGTTTCTAAAATTGTATAAATTACGAAAGTTAATAAATCACCTTTTACGTTATCGTATACATTTCTCATATATTTCAGGGTGGGGTTAGATCTTATCAGTATTACCTTGTGTTCATCAAATAAAAACTTTATATTATTTGCCTATGTCTGCGTAATATTTTCTGTGTTAGATTAATCCTTTTTATTGTGTATGTGAAATTTCTCCTATAGTGAATTGTTAGTATATTTAAAGATATAGTCTATATTGATGTGTTCCTTTGTATTGTATATGTGAACATTCATCCATAGCTAATTGCTATTATAATAGTTTACCGGTTTTGCTTTACTTGTTTTATAAGTATGCTTTTTAGGTTAAAAAAACTATGAAAGATATTCTTTACCTACATATTGTGTTACTATAGTTGCTATTCATAGTTGCTCCATTTGTTAAGTGGATACATGCTAAGGTTAAGAAAAAAGTTTGTTTCTTAACTTGTGTACTTTAACTTTTAGATATGTGTGCTTTAACTTTTAAATAGATGGGTGAATGGGGGTTTGTGGTCATGACAGAAGGATGATGTTTATATAATATCTGGACGAGTTTTGACAATAATTATTTTATCAATTATAGATTTGATAATGTGTTTGTACCGTGTGAAATCGAAAGTTGGTCTGAAACTTTCCCTTGATATTTAAACTCTAAATTAAGAGTTGATACATTTTAATTCTTTTGGGGTTGGAATATATCCTGAGGGTAACTACGATGTAGGGATGAGATGGT
Source organism: Bombina bombina (assembly GCF_027579735.1). NCBI lineage: Eukaryota > Metazoa > Chordata > Amphibia > Anura > Bombinatoridae > Bombina > Bombina bombina. The sequence continues at coordinate 93,957,824 of NC_069508.1, read as the reverse complement.
TGTATGTTCTCTATTAGCGCTAGTACGGACATCTAGCTGTCTATCCTCGTGGATTGTCTATTCTTACTTTGCTTTTGAAGCTTAGAATGCAAAGAGACTACTGGATTGCGATTTCTAGAGGAATTGTTGAATTTTTATTGAATTTTTAGAGAGATGGCTAGAGTATCCTTGGCTGCAATGTATCTTTAGATACATAAATGTGAAACTGCCGTAAATTGTTAAACTAAGGAAGGGGAAATGGGAAGGAATCACGTACATATAGATAGAGTATGTTAAAGGAACCGTTCTATGTATGTTCTAGATCTTTTTGCTAGCCTCTAATTCTTTTATATAGAGGCTGCTCGCTCATATAGATGTAATTTATTTCTTCAATGCTTGCTAATATATTTCTTCAATAAAGACTTATACCTAGAGGGGAGATAATCATAATTTTAATTTTAATTTTCATTGGGCCCAATTAGAAGAGGAGAGGGATATACATACATATATATATATACATATATATATATATATATATATATTCATATACATTCTCGGTCTGGACACAATTAGATCAGATGAGACAAGTCTTCCTTATTGTTCAATCCTTTTGGGTGGAGACAGTCTAGATTGAAGATCCACTTTGATTCTGCGGATAATAGTTTTTTTGTGTAGTTTCCACCTCTCCAATCTTTTCCAATTTTCTGGATGCCCATATAGGTTAATTCTTTGATGTTTCCCTTGTGTTTGGTTGAAAAATGTCTGTACAGGGCTGTGTCCATATTCAACTTCTCTATCAGTAGTAAGTGTTCGCGTATCCGGTCTTTTAGGATTCTTGACGTCTGGCCCACGTATTGAAGACCACATGAACACTGTAGCATGTATATCACTCCACTGTCTTGACATCTAATTAACTCTTTCACTTTGTATTCTTCTTTAGTTGTGAAGCTGCAAAACGTGTTGGATTTCTTGCCACATTTGCAAGCCTTACATAATAGACATGGAAAGAATCCTTTCACTTCTTTTCCAAATGTGTCCGTTACCCCTTTCTTCTTCTTCTTCTCTATAGTTGGGGCTAGTCGACTCTTCAAATTCTTGGTTTTTCGGTATACGAACTTTGGTTTCTGTGGTAGTTTGTCACCAATTAGGTCATCATCTTTTAGGAGTGACCAATGCTTCTGGAATATTTTTTCGATAATATCCTTATTCTCGCTGTATCAATGTAGCCATGATCACGGAATACAGCAAGAATAAGGATATTATCGAAAAAATATTCCAGAAGCATTGGTCACTCCTAAAAGATGATGACCTAATTGGTGACAAACTACCACAGAAACCAAAGTTCGTATACCGAAAAACCAAGAATTTGAAGAGTCGACTAGCCCCAACTATAGAGAAGAAGAAGAAAGGGGTAACGGACACATTTGGAAAAGAAGTGAAAGGATTCTTTCCATGTCTATTATGTAAGGCTTGCAAATGTGGCAAGAAATCCAACACGTTTTGCAGCTTCACAACTAAAGAAGAATACAAAGTGAAAGAGTTAATTAGATGTCAAGACAGTGGAGTGATATACATGCTACAGTGTTCATGTGGTCTTCAATACGTGGGCCAGACGTCAAGAATCCTAAAAGACCGGATACGCGAACACTTACTACTGATAGAGAAGTTGAATATGGACACAGCCCTGTACAGACATTTTTCAACCAAACACAAGGGAAACATCAAAGAATTAACCTATATGGGCATCCAGAAAATTGGAAAAGATTGGAGAGGTGGAAACTACACAAAAAAACTATTATCCGCAGAATCAAAGTGGATCTTCAATCTAGACTGTCTCCACCCAAAAGGATTGAACAATAAGGAAGACTTGTCTCATCTGATCTAATTGTGTCCAGACCGAGAATGTATATGAATATATATATATATATATATATATATATATATATATATGTATATATATATATGTATGTATATCCCTCTCCTCTTCTAATTGGGCCCAATGAAAATTAAAATTAAAATTATGATTATCTCCCCTCTAGGTATAAGTCTTTATTGAAGAAATATATTAGCAAGCATTGAAGAAATAAATTACATCTATATGAGCGAGCAGCCTCTATATAAAAGAATTAGAGGCTAGCAAAAAGATCTAGAACATACATAGAACGGTTCCTTTAACATACTCTATCTATATGTACGTGATTCCTTCCCATTTCCCCTTCCTTAGTTTAACAATTTACGGCAGTTTCACATTTATGTATCTAAAGATACATTGCAGCCAAGGATACTCTAGCCATCTCTCTAAAAATTCAATAAAAATTCAACAATTCCTCTAGAAATCGCAATCCAGTAGTCTCTTTGCATTCTAAGCTTCAAAAGCAAAGTAAGAATAGACAATCCACGAGGATAGACAGCTAGATGTCCGTACTAGCGCTAATAGAGAACATACAACCATCTCATCCCTACATCGTAGTTACCCTCAGGATATATTCCAACCCCAAAAGAATTAAAATGTATCAACTCTTAATTTAGAGTTTAAATATCAAGGGAAAGTTTCAGACCAACTTTCGATTTCACACTGTACAAACACATTATCAAATCTATAATTGATAAAATAATTATTGTCAAAACTCGTCCAGATATTATATAAACATCATCCTTCTGTCATGACCACAAACCCCCATTCACCCATCTATTTAAAAGTTAAAGCACACATATCTAAAAGTTAAAGTACACAAGTTAAGAAACAACCTTTTTTTCTTAACCTTAGCATGTATCCACTTAACAAATGGAGCAACTATGAATAGCAACTATAGTAACACAATATGTAGGTAAAGAATATCTTTCATAGTTTTTTTTAACCTAAAAAGCATACTTATAAAACAAGTAAAGCAAAACCGGTAAACTATTATAATAGCAATTAGCTATGGATGAATGTTCACATATACAATACAAAGGAACACATCAATATAGACTATATCTTTAAATATACTAACAATTCACTATAGGAGAAATTTCACATGCACAATAAAAAGGATTAATCTAACACAGAAAATATTACGCAGACATAGGCAAATAATATAAAGTTTTTATTTGATGAACACAAGGTAATACTGATAAGATCTAACCCCACCCTGAAATATATGAGAAATGTATACGATAACGTAAAAGGTGATTTATTAACTTTCGTAATTTATACAATTTTAGAAACTCAATCTCCGCTAGTTATCGCAATCTGTTAGGAATAACGCCAGCAAGTATCTATTCCCAATAGGCAGAATTAGAGATACCAGTTGAACATCCCCTCTTTCTACACAAACTACACTCTTTGCTGATAGGGCCATATTAGTTAAACCAATCACCAGTGTAAACTAGTGGTGACGTCACATCCAATGGGGTCCTCCGGAAATCGGAACTAAAACTAATAGATAAAAGAGATTGAAATAAATGGATCCTGATCAATCACTATTATATAACAAAATAATTACAAAGATTTATAAAAGTTCGACCAGAATTTTGGTCTCTAACAGTGAAATTTAGGTACGATTTGGTCAGTTATCCCCAACCGGAAGTGACGTAATCAAGCAAACGGAGGTTAAGAAAGATCAAAATACCCCAAGGGTGCCCCAAACAAACTCCTTGTGGCATTATATAAGATTATATACTACCAGATATATAAGACATCACTTACATAAAATAAGTATATATATATATATATAGAGAGACAACTATCACAACGAAAAACCGGAAGTCACAGATAATTGGCACTTCCGGTCACGGATTGGAGTTCTCTATATAAGGCCCAAACTACCAGCTTACCATTAGTCTTGATAAAGGCCTAGACAAGGCCGAAACGCGTAGACCTGGTAAGCTATATTCCACTAGGAGGGTACGATTGAAAAATTATCTACACATTGTATTTATTTTTTTCCCCACAGGTTTTTATCGATTGGCATATTTGTTTGTTACTTCTAGCAAATTGTTTTACCTTCAGCTTGGAGCTTAGTCTCCACAGAGCACTGTTTTTTATCATTTTATTTCTTGCAACGTTTTTTCAACTTTTTCTTTTTAACTTGATACACACATCACGTTTTTTCTGGATATTTGCCACACAGAAGTGATTTCTCTCGCACAGGAGCGAGTTTTTGTTTTCAACTGAATTGACTTCCATCCTTATTTTTTCACAGGAATATTTTTATTTTATTTTATTTTTTCACAGGAATATTATTATTTTTTTTGTTCACAGGACTGTCTATTTACTATTATTTTTTGCTCACAGGACTGTTTGCTGATTGTCTTTTTCACAGGATTGATTTTTTGTTATTGTCTTTTAAGACACAATGTTCACTATTTGATTTTGTATCACAACCACAGCGTAGAGCAGATGCTCACACACACCATCACACCAAATTGTTTAAAACACATATTGTTGAATATTGTATATCCATACCCTGCTTAAAGTTTAAGATTATAGATTATTGTTTTTAATTTAATTCTTTTAGCGTGGATCCATGCGTCTCTGATAGATTTTAATCACCATATTATTGTTTTAAATTGTCTTAACAAGTTTTTAACTACTAACTGTATACAAGAGAAGAATTGTCTTGAATAAATATTGATAAACTTTAACCTTAGCCTCCATTTGTTGGCGCCTGGATACACTATTCTCACTTGATTATATCTAGGTGGCAGCTAGGTACCACCATCATCCGGGCACACAAGGTATAGTTGGCGCTGAGATATACGTACACTCTTCAAGCATGAACAGGATATATTAATAAAAGACGTAGCTTCTATCAAATATTAGACAAGAGTATCTCATTGTGCTCACAATGCTATAGATGCAGTATATGTCTTGGGAAACTATAGTCAGACTGATATTTCTTACTGCAGTCGGCACCTTTTAGAAATATAAGGCAAACTGCCGAGCAGATATCAAACTGGGAACAATAAAGTTTCTTTCTGACTATGTACCTCAAGATATAATTCAGGTATATATGATACAAGTTTGAGCAAAAGCAATGTAATAATTGTACAAAGTATTACTGAGATATATTAGTGAGGAACAATTATCAAACTACTACACCCTGCTGCGTACGGCACCTTATCAGATAAGGCTTAATGCCGGGCAGGTATAGTGATGGGATCTAAGTAGTTACTGATAATGTGCCTCAAAATATTTACATATGTCTGTACATAAACAAGCAAGCATTAAAAAGCAGAGATGGAGTATGTTCAGCAATGATTAGTAGTAAGCAAGTAGTAGCGTGATGCTTGAAAAGTCATTGCAGAGGTCCTTAGCTTAAGGTCATATATGCATAAGGTGAAAAGTCATGAAAAAGTGACAGGCATTGTGTAGAGTTGCAGATCAAGTATGCTAGATGTTAGTATGCTGTAAGCGATAGATAGAAATCACAGACTCTTATACATAGAGTGGCTTCTGTTTCCACCCTCTCTGCAGGGTAACGATATCCAAGTCTAACATCAGTATGCCTATTTGTCAGGCCAAATTATAGCTGCATACGACCTGTCTCCTGTCAAGTCCTCAGACTGATGCTTGTTAGATAGTCATCAGTGGTTTACCCGGGACCTCCAAACTTTTCTTAGATGCGATGCTTGTCTTGTATCTCCGTTCAGTGGCGTTCACACTGACCACATGCACCGTGTCGGCTCGTCCAATGCCGACGCGCGTTTCACCCGTTGGGTGTGTCGGGCTTTGTCAGGGCGTGATGACGTAGGGAGCGTCTCATCTCCCTTTTAAGCTTCCTAGGTTGCACGCCTCTTCTTTCCAAATTTCTTAAGAACCAATCATATTTAGAGAGAATAAATGCGTAAATACTTAACTCTCTATAGCTTACAAGATTGTAATGAAAACCTGTCAAAACCGGGCAAGTAAGCCCTAATGGAAAGATACATATATACACACCAGTTAGTTTTGGTCATTTATGTACTAATGAAAGTAACGAAAATTATTAAAGGTGTAAGAGTACCTATGGCAATGGGAGCCCTAAATTTCTAATGCTTAGAGAAAGCTTTTAAAAAACTTGTGACAAACCATATCAATTATATACATAGCTATAATTTATCACTGTTGAATGAAGTAATATTGTTACTTTATAATGCATTTTGCACATGTCTGAAATAGAGAAGTACTGTTATAACAGTAACTGTTCCTTATAGGAAGCAGGCCATGTCTATTCTGTCATTTAATCCATTAGGCATCTGGGTTTGTAGGATAGTAATCCACCTACATTCTTTCTGGAGGAGGACCCTATCGTTATCACCCCCTCTATTGTTGGTAATGCCTCTGTCAATACCCACAAATGAGAGTGAGTCAGGGTTACAGGCATGAATTTCTTCAAAGTGTTTGGCCACATTACTTTTGGGATTTTTGTATTTTATATCATCCCGATGCTCAGTTATTCTGTCTTTTATCGCTCTCCTTGTTTTACCCACGTAAAAACGTGGGCAGCTACAGGAGAGGAGGTAGATAACACCTTCAGTGCTACAAGTAATGTGGTATTTTAACTTGTATAGTTTGCCTGTATGTGTTGAAAATGTTTTAGTTTTTGTCATATACTTGCAGGCCACACATCTTCCACAAGGATGATTCCCAGTAGATCTGTGTGTAGTGAGCCAGTCTGTTTGTTTTTTGAGTGACACGTATTGGCTTCTCACGAACTTGTCTCTGAGGTTAGGGGCTCTTCTGGCAGTGATGTTGGGGTGGTCTCCTACCTCCTTAGATACCCCTTCATCACTCGTTAGAATATGCCAGTTTCTTTCCAATACCACTCTCAGGGCTGTCCAATGACAGTTGTAATCTGTTATCAACCTAATTGTACTTTGTACAGCCTTTATATATATATATATATATATATATATATATATATATATACATACACACACACACATACATACTGTATACACATACACACACACATATATATATATATATATATATATATATATATATATATATACACACACACATACTGTATACACATACACACACACATATATAAATATATATACATACACAAATACATACTGTATACACATACACACACACATATATATATATATATATATATATATATACACACACACACACACACACATACTGTATACACATATACACACACATATATATATATATATACACACACACATACATACTGTATACACATACATATATATATATATATATAAATATATATACATACATACATACATACTGTATACACACACACACACACACATATATATATATATATATATATATATATATATATATATATATATATACATACACACATACATACTGTATACACATACACACATACACATATATATATATATATATATATATATACATACACACATACATACTGTATACACATATATATACACATACACACACACACACATATATATAATATTTAAATTTAAAAATACTAATAAATTGACAGCAAACATCTTGTAATTACATGATATTTCTGTTGTCTTACTATAGAATAACATATCAAGTAGATATGTGCATTCAGAGGTTTCTGATATCTCAGAATGCGCAAGAAGGTGGCCACTCGTGCCATTCACCTATTTTCTGAGCCAAAATAATTCTGATGAAACTGCATTACACTAAGATATGTGCGAATCCAGATACTAGTGTGTTACAGTTTCACAAGAATAAATTTGGCTCAGAAAATAGCCGAACGGCACAAACGGCCACTTTCTTCCACATTCGGAGGTATCCGAAACCTTCAAATGCACATTTGTAATATCAACCAAGTCTAAACATTTTTAAATCAAGTTAACGTGTTTGCAGCATTTGTTTCTGAATAGCCAAACTCCACCCATCATTTGTCTTATTTGGAGGAGCCAATCAAGGCTTTAGTTGGCAGACAACAAGGCTAGCTATGGTTATTATATTATATAAAAGTAAAGAACAAAAGGTATTTCAACTATTCAATTTTTTTACCATTCAGTTGTAAAGCAGAATTTGCTCTATTCTGAGCGCAGACCCGCAATATTGATAAGTAGGGCTCCACTTATAATCTAGGCCTTAGCGGGGGAAGGTAAGAAACATAGGTTAAAAAACTTAAATTTGGCAATGGTTACACTGGAGTTTCAGGAATGGGATTTTTATAGTTGCAAATATATATTACTACAGATCATAGGGTAGATTTATCAAGTGTCGGGCTGTAGCAGATCATGTCCGCCGCACATCAATAAATGCCGACAGCATGTGAAATGCTTGTGCAATGCCGCCCCTGCACATTCGCGGCCAATCGGACGCTAGCAGGGAGTGTCAATCACCACGATCGGATCCAATCGGGATGACTGACCACTGCTTTTTAACTTAAGTTTCAGGCGGACCTGAAACTTTGGGGATAGATTGCAGCATCCGCTGCTTGATAAATCCACCCCCATGGCTTTAAAAAAAATAATGTTTTTTTGTTAAAGGGACACTGAACCCAAATTTTTTATTTTGTGATTCAGATAGAGCATGTAATTTTAAGCACCTTTCTAATTTACTCCTATTATCAATTTTTCTTTGTTCTCTTGATATCTTTATTTGATAAAGAAGGCATCTAAGCTTTTTTTTTTATTCAGAACTCTGGACAGCACTTTTTCCTTGGTGGATGAATTTATCCACCAATCAGCAAGGACAACCCAGGTTGTTCACCAAAAAAGGCCGACATCTAAACTTACATTCTTGCATTTCAAATAAAGATACTAAGAGAATGAAGAAAATTTGATAATAGGAGTAAATTAGAAAGTTGCTTAAAATTTCATGCTCTAACTGAATCCAGAAAGAAAAAATTTGGGTTCAGTGTCCCTTTAAAGGTAAAAACAATAGAACTCATTTGTAAAGCCCCACATAGAACGAAACAAACTATCTTGAGGCTGTACTCCGCCATACAATCATCACAGACACTAGTAAAATCTCAGTTGATCTTAAACTGGGAAAGAGACTTGGAGCTGGACATACAGGAATGGGTCGACATCTTTAGAGAAATAGACAAAGGACTAATAAATGCAGACCTCAGGGAAAATGCACTTAAGACCGCATATAGATGGTACCTAACTCCATTGCAGACAGCACATATGTCTCCTATGGGGAACAGATTATGTTATAGAGGATGTGGCTCTCTGGGAACATACTTACACTTATGGTGGGAATGCGACACAATCAGACAGATATGGGACAATCTCTCTCTCTTGATATGTAATATTCTTGATGTACAAATTCGTCTCACACAGGCACAGGCCCTACTGCATGTCCGAATTCCTAATCTTAACAAACCAATTAACACATTCATCAAGATCTTGTGCACGATTACAAGATCATGTATAGCTAGATACTGGAAAACCGGATCCTTGACCTGGCAGGAAGTTTTAAATAAAATCAAAGCTACACATACTATGTATGAATCTGCAGCTTGGATTCTAGATAATAAAGAAGCAGTTGACAAAATATGGTTTTATTGGGTATTAAAGGGGGGAGACTATCGCCACACTTAATCCCACACAGACATATAACTCTTTGATTGGTACCAACACTATTTACCCTCAACATCCACGAAACCAAAATACACGCTCCCACCTGAATTATTAGAAATATATGAATATCTATGAACTCGAACATCCTGCATTTATTTTGTGTTATTTTTCTTGTTATTTTTTATTATGTCTTTATCTTCGTTGAATGAGTATTATTATTTCATTGTGCAAATAACAATGTATGATAAAAACTGTTTAATAAAAACATTTCAACATAAAGGTAAAAACAATAAATAGTCACAAAAATGAGCATGTTCTTAAAATAATTCACTCTTATAGTAATGAAATGGATACACAGTGTACAATTGAAAACATTTCTTTCCAGTAACAAAAAATCCTAAAAACAATACCAAATTATTTGTAATTCAAGCCCCGTGACAGCATGTAAAATGAGCACCAGTCTGTGTAAACAATGACCTTGGGCAGAAAACATAACAGATAAGTTGGTAAGGATTGTGATGATTTTGTTCTTTTGCCAATTGCCTTCTTCAGAATGTACATTCAACAATGTGTTTTTTGTATTTGACTTGATGTTGTCAGCCTTTCTATGAAAGAACCCATTTATTAATAATAAGTGTGTGTCTGTCTGATTGCTGCCATGGCACACTTTGTATTTATTGTATTTTATTTGACGGTTATTCCAACAGGTCTGATTTAAAGAAAAAAACAAAAAAACTGAACATAGCTACAAAGAAATATTTGTATAGTGTTATCATAAACATCACATATTTATATTTTAATGGGACGTAAAATCCAAAAATTTTATTTCATGAGTCAGAGCATAACATTTTAATAAACTTTCCTTTCACTTCTATTTTCGAATGTCCTTTGTTCTTTTTGTATCCTTTGTTAAAACGCATACCTAGGTAGGCTCAGAGCAGCAATGCACACTGGGAGCTAATTGCTGATTGGTGGCTGCACATATACTCCTCTCCTCATTGGCTCAACAGATGTGTTCATCTAGCTCCAGTTGTGCATTGCTGCTCCTTTAACAAAGATACCAAGAGAATGTAGCAATTGTGATAATAGAAGTAACTTAGAAAGTTGTATGAAATTGTTTGCTCTGTATAAATCATGAAATAAAATGTTTGGGTTTTATGTCCCTTTAAGAATCTCTGTTCAAAATTTAAAGGGACATGAAACCCAAATGTTTTCTTTAATGATTTAGAAAGAGCATGACATTTAAAACTACTTTCTAATTTACTTCTATTATTTATTTTGCTTCATTCTCTTGATATCCTTTGCTGAAAAGCATATCTAGATAGGCTTAGTAGCTGCTGATTGGTGGCTGCACATAGATGCCTCGTGCTCACCCATGTGCATTGCTATTTCTTCAGCAAAGGATATCTAAAGAATGAAGCAAATTAGATAATATAAGTAAATTGGAATGTTGTTTAAAATTGTATTCTCTTTCTGAATCATGAAATAATTTTTTTTGGTTTGCTATCCCTTTAAAGAGGCATGAAGCTAGGAAATTCTGTAAAGTATTAGATGATTTTATTATTTCGCTATTGTTTTTCTGTACCTATGTATTTAACCTCCTCAAAGGGGTTAAACACATAGTTAAAATAAACCTACACTGAAAATGTATATTTTGCAGTATTGGCTATAGAAACAAGAAGCAACAGCAGAAATAAACCACCAGAGGGGTGGGAAATGAGAGCCCAGTCCATTTGAAAGGGTGTTCCTGCACCTGCTTTTAATACAATAAACTCTTATCTCCTGCTTGCCAGAGTACATTGTCCCTTTAAAATAAGTTTCAGAATGACAAAACACTGCTGGTGCAGAGAAGAACACAGCCACTAAACCAATGAGGGTGGCATATCTGCGTAGCCACCAATTACTAGCCATGTTTGGCTCTGAATCAGTGGTTCATTGCATCTCTGACTTTAATTATGTGTTTAACCTCTTTGGGTATATTAAACATTCTAGGTATATTCAAACAAATGTTGGAATAGGAGAATGCTCAAGTGTATTTCTGCATTTTTAAACAACTTTCCTTTCACTTCTTTTTTTATTTCATGATTTAGACAGAGCAGTGAAAGTGTTATGTCACTTTAAATATTAGTTGACTAGAAAGCATTTTGACATCAGAGACTTTGTAAATTAAAAAGTAAATCTCGCAACAGTAGTTGTAGCTCATGCGTTCAAAATGAAAAGAAGTGTGAGGCCGGCCAACAAATTATAAAATCCTAATTGGCACATTTTTTTTTGTTTATAAAGAAATATTTCTGTGCAAGACATGGGCACTAAATGCTATACATGTGATTTGTTTAAAGCTATATTTATTTATAAAATTTTTATTTTAGGTGCAGAATGTTGCAAAACAGTTTTCTTAGACTTTTTCTTCTAATTAATTTGTATATATACACACAGAAAAACACGGAAATGGACTGCACTCTCAAACCGGACTGGATTCACATCTCATGACCCTGCAAGAACTCACAGCACTCACAGACAGATGCACAGCTTTCAGGCAGTTAACCCCAGACAAGCCTGGGTGAAAAACCCATAGTGAAAATTACAAAATAAAACTATTAACACAACACATAGAAAAGTCTGGCACTCTCTTGCAAGCACAAAGCTAAATTAAAAGCAAAATGAAAGAGATAGCTACAGCATTTAGCCAATTGCAGATAGGCCCAGGATCACGTCAAGGTCTCTTCCTCCAGAGGTCCCTAACCTACAGCCACACAATGCTTTGGAGGAATGTTAATAATCATCTAACCTGCTCTTGTTCATCTCATTGAGCTAAGCATATTCATTCTGTAGATGTGCCTTAAAGGGACAGTTTACTCAAAAAAATTCCCCCCTTTAATTTGTTCCCAATGATCCACTTTACCTGCTGGAGTGTATTAAATTGTTTACAAGTATTTACATTACCCTTATATTGGCATTTGAAATAGTTTATTTAGCCTGTGGTATCCCCACCCATCCTGAAAGGTTTTGGCCTCAAGGCCAAGCTATGTTAACACAGCCAGTCGAAGAAATTACACTCCCAGTGGGTTATAGAAGAGATAAGGTAATACATTTATAATTTTCCATTGTTCTCTCCAAGTATTGGTGATTGGTTTATGGACAGATATAAGCTAAAGATGCATGTATATGTACACAATGTGATAAAGTAATGAGATCTCATTATACCTACAAGCTCAACCCATTTTATTAGGTTGTGGCTCCAAAGCACAAAATCAGCTAATTCATATACACAAATAAGCCTTAAAAAAGCAAATCTCATACATTTTATACTCTGCAGCTGGTAAAAAAAGTAATTGGAAACACATTAAGGGAAAAACTATTTTACAGTATACTGTCCCTTTAAATGTCTGTGTGCCAAAAAGCGAGAAACGTCCATGTTTTGGTACTAGTCTTTTCTTTTACAGTCTCTAGGCTCAACCAGACTGGCCCGTGATCTGAAATAACTATATTCAAGATTCCCACATCAGACACTGAACTATTTACCAGTGGGGAAGCAAATAAATAATCTATTCTAAATAAAGTGTTGTCGGTCTTCGACATGCAAGTGTAATCCGTATAGTAAGGATATCTAAGTCACTACCTATCTATGAGGTGTAGCGTCTGTCTGAGTAAGTGTATTATCTTTTAGTCTGCCTGTGAGGTCTCATGTTTTTACTTGTTACTTATGTGTACTGACGGCTCCTGGAATTAGTCTAATGGGGACATGTTGGGCTATATTAAAATCCCTTCGGATAATCAGTGGGGCATCTGCAATTATTAGTAGTTTGAATTGAAGTGGACCAAAATACCTTTTTCTTATTATTTGGGCCATGGACATTACATAGGCAGTATGGTATCCCAAGTATTGTAAGTCTCGTGATAATAAAGTGGCCATCTGTATCTATTTTGCTATTTTTGTGTAGTAATAGATTTTTTGCTACACAATGATCAGTGCCAGAGATTCAAAACTACACAAACATTCAAATAATAAGGATCTCCTTTCCCTTACAAATTTAAATGAATCGATTGGCAATAAAGTTTACTTGGATACACAAAAAATGCTTAAGTGTGAGTTTAAAGGGACAGTCAAGTCCAAAAATAACTTTCATGATTCAGATAGGGCATGTAATTTTAAACAACTTTCCAATTTACTTTTATCACCAATTTTGCTTTGTTCTCTTGGTATTCTTAGTTGAAAGCTAAACCTAGGAGGTTCATATTCTAATTTCTTAGACCTTGAAGGCCGCCTCTAATCTGAAAGCATTTTGACAGTTTTTCACCACTAGAGAGCATTAGTTTATGTGTTTCATATAGATAACATTTAGCTCACACACATGAATTTACAGAGGAGTAAGCACCGATTGTCTAAAATACAAGTCTGTCAAATGAACTGAAATAAGGGGGCAGTCTGCAGATGCTTAGGTACAAGGTAATTACAGAGGTAAAACGTGTATTATAACTGTGTTGGTTATGCAAAACTGGGGAATGGGTAATAAAGCGATAATCTATCTTTTTAAACAACAAAAATTCTGGTGTTGACTGTCCCTTTAAGAAAGAGGTGAACACTAAAAATATTCAAAAAATATATTGCAATCATTAATCACATAGAAGACAGTATATATTCAAAAACTTAGTTAAAAGCTGAAAAAGTTGATCAACACGATACATACAGCATAACAAATTTCATAAAAACAGTGACAATATAACAATTTAAAATATCAATAAAAGTCCAAATGAGTTGTTGGCAGTAACAACCAGCTCAAAGCCAATTCACCTGTGGAAGGGAGAACAGACTTCTCCTTAAACGTAGCCAACATTTTTTGTGCATCCAAGTACACTTTATTGCCAATCAGTAGATTTTTTTCCTACCCATTTTTTCCACCCTGCGTCTGGTGTGTAGACTTTTACCCCCCACCCACCCTGTCTAAATTGGTTGCATTCCAGCCCAATGAGATGTATCTACTGTAGTAGTGCCATGACTGTTCTCCATGCCCTCAGCCAGTATCAGGAATCTTCTGATCTAAGTTCGCCATATGGTAACTAAGAGAATAGTCGATTGAGGGGACATAATACACATTATGAGAAGACTGAATATGAGAATATCAGTAATACATTACCATATAACAAAAGATAAACAAGTACAATATCGCTTGGACAATCCATTCTATAAAAAGACAAGTCCACTTAGCAGCAATCAGGAACTCATCTTTGTGGAAAGTCTATACTTGTAGAGGTCTCACTGATCCCTTGCCAGTCCGATCGTTTTAGTTATAGATAACTCACAACCTTTCCCTGATACTTGCCAGGGCAGAGACAGGAGAGTGACCTGTGTTTTGCGGGTGGAGCTGTGACAGGAAGGTTGTGGTATTTCATAGGCATAGCTGGGCAGCCCCTAAAAAACAGAAGACCTGGCCTGATGGTGAAAGCTGCAGGAGGTATGGCTGTGTTTAACCCCTTAATACAAACATTGCACACTCTTACAAGTAGACATTTCCTTTTTGTCATAGAATTACCCTTTTAATTTCATAGTGGGAATAGTTTAAATCACCAAAAAAAAAATCTGTGTTGAAATTTTCATATCTATGTTGAATCGATTTTTCATATTTCCCACTTGCATTGGAAACAATGTGACCCAATTTGTTACTTAAAGGGATACTAAGGATTTTTTTTCTTTCATGATTAAGATAGAGCATGCCATTTTAAGCAACTTTCTAATTTACTTCTATTATCAATTGTTCTTCGTTCTCTTGTTATCTTTATTTGAAAAAGCAGGAATGTAAGAGCCGGACCATTCTTTGGTTCAGCACCTGAGTATCTCTTGCTGATTGGTGGCTAAATGTAGCAAGCAATCAGCAAGCGCTACCCAGGGTGCTTAACCAAAAATGGGCCGGCTCGCAAGCTTACATTCCTGCTTTTTCAAATAAAGATACCAAGAGAATGAAGAAAAATTGATGATAGGAGTAAATTAGAAAGCTGCTTAAAATGATATGCTCTATCTGAATCATGAAAGAAAAAATATTGAGATTAGTATCCCTTTAATAATAAACTTCCTTAAAGGGTCATGAAACCCAACACTTTTTTTTTCATGATTCAGACAGAGCATGTCTTTTTAAACAACTTTTCAATTTACATCTATCAAATTTGCTTCATTCTCTTGGTGTCCTTTGTTGAAGGAGCAGCTATGCACTACTGGGAGCTAGCTGAGCACATCAGATGAACCAATGACAAGAGGCATTTCTGTGCAGCCACCAATCAGCAGCTTGCTCACAGTAAATGCATTGCTGTTCCTGACGCTACCTAGGTATGCTTTTCAACTAAGAGCCAAGAGAATGAAGCAAATTAGATAATAGAAGAAAATTGGAAATTTGTTTAAAATTCACAAAATCTATCTGTATCATGAAGGAAAAAGTTGGGGTTACATATCCCTTTAAGCTGAAGAGGGAAATAAGATGAATGCGTCTACACATACCAGATGAATGCTCCTTTGCAAGTCTTGGGACTAGCCAGGGGTGGACTGAGACCAATCAGGGTCCCCGGGCAAAAATTAGAGAAGGGCCCCCACTGTCTCACACTGACCCAAATGTATTCAAATTTATGCAAATGAACATGGTAGCCTCCCTGCCCTGCGTCCACCAGGACCACCCAATGTCAAGACAAAGAGACAGGGCCCCCAACCTCCATAGCAAGACCCCACACTCCATGGCCCTCACAGCAACAGACCCCCAACAGGAACCGCACACACTCTATGGCCCCCTAAGCAACAAATCCCACATCCAGACACAAGGCCCCCACTCTGTGTCTAGGGCCCCCACTAAATCTATACTTAACTGCTTAGTTACTAATAGGGTAGCTGTCAGCCCCAGCTTAAGCAGCATATCAGGAGCCATGGAGATGCCATTTGTTGGCCCCCCACATGCTGGGTCCACGGTCCAGGACCTATTTGCCCCGGCTGATCAGTCCGCCCCTGGGACTAGCATCCTAATTGCATTCTGCATTTGTCCTGTTTTTGGAACTGGGGTGTTAATTTTTGATAAACCTTCAATAAGTACAATGTAAAAAAAAAAGTTAGAAATTCAAATAAGTCCTTTTGCTGTTTTGAATACTTTTTTTTTTTTTAATTATGTTTGTAATAAATAAAATATTGCCCATTGTGGTTTATTTGTCACAGATTTTAAAACCACTTTTGCATTTATAATTCTTAATAAATAAAAATAGAGCAATAGACCGGACCACAAATGTATTGAGTATTACAGAGTGCATAACATTCATACATAATAAATCACATTTCCTGTAAATTGTCCAGTTTGTGTCTTAATGAAACAGTCTAATGCAATTTGTATCATTTACAGCACTGAAAGTGTATAAACATTATAGGAGGTAATACTTACTATTGCAGCTACAAAAATTAAAGCACATTGAAAACTAGATATGTGCAATTCGTTTCGGAAATTCGGAAAATTCTGCAAATTCGGAGATTCGGATCGAACCGAATTTCCGAATTAAAATACTGCCGAATTGACTGAATAAATCCGAACTAATTTGGATGGCCATGGATTACACTAGTATTGTACAGTATATTAGGTTATATCACTCTGCTATGGGTTACACCTAATATACAGAACATAATACTAGTATAATCCCACCTAACACTTACCGAAATTCCGAATTTCCGAACCGAATTTCTTCGAATCCGAACCGAATCGATTCAAAATTTTCCTAATTTGAATCGATCCGAACCGAAATTTGAAAAATTCCGAATCGATCCGAACTGAACCAAATTTTTTCGCCATGCACATATCTATTGAAAACTACTTTTCTCCAGTAAACTCATAAATACCACAAAGCATGTCATTTAAAAAAAAACTTTCAAATTATCCTTTGTTGAAAAGCATACCCAGATAGACTCAGGAGCACAATGCACTACTGAGAGCGAGCTGCTGATTGGTGGCTGCACAAATATGCTTCATTAGCTCTCAGTAATTGCTGCACCTTCAACAAAGGATACCACGAAAATGAAGATAATAGAAGTGATTTGGGAAGTTGTTTAGAATTATATATTATGAATCAAGAAAGAAAAAAATTGGGGTCATGTCCCTTTAAACATTGAAGAATTAGTCACCTACAGTGGTGTCTTCAGAAATTACAACTCGGGGCACTTTTGGGAAGACCCCCATTAACCCACAACAGGAGTATGGTACTAGGCATGGTGTGGGCGAGGCTGGGTATGTTGTAGATGGGGCTTGGTAATGCTGTAATACTATAGTAATCAGGGCCGGACTGGGAATAAAAAGAAGACCTGGAAAAATATAAAGACCAGCACTATTTTCTGTTCAGTCAGTAGAATGCACATGCCCCGTTTTTTTCAAAGGGGTTACTGGGACACCCCTTCCCCCAATATTTTTTTCAGAATTAAATTATATTACTTTGTATTAAATAAAAGTGCCAGATTTTTATTATATAGGCACCCTACAACCCAATTGCATCCATTAATCTCCCATTTAAATTGCAGCTTTCCAGCCCCAGCTGCTGTAGCCCACTGGGAAATCTCCTGGTATACTGGTAGGCCAATCCGGCCTTGGCAGTAATTGAAAACAGTCAATAATTGTGGTAGAGCTCTTCTATTGCTAAAGCAAGAGGTTCTAAAACTCTTGTAGCCCAAGTTACTACCAATAGAAAAACAGCATTAACCAGAAGATACAGAAGAAATGTTTGTTCCAGTGGCTCGAAAAGAGAACCCAGTTATGCTTGGTCAATCATAATTCCTGATTGCTTTGTTGAATATGAACTAGGAAATTGAAAATCTGTATCCAGTCACTTCAGAGACTGCAGAAATAGCCAATATCGGCACTTTTAAAGTATTTAGAGCTCCATGTAATATGCAGCGTATGCAATGTTAGAAGCAGCGATTATCAAAAGGCCTCTGGAAGGGTTACAAGATGTCTCTACTCCCAAATAAATCAACTTCTAAAAGAGAAATAATTTACCTATTTTTCCTGTTTATTATCTATGTTGAGCGATGAAGTGTATTACCTTGTCCCAATACTTCTCTGCTTGAGCTATTGAACAAGCAAGTAGAAGAATGTTGTCTATGTAACGGTAAATTTGCAGTCACATCAGTCTTAATTCCCCCAAGAAACACTAATACCTTTGAAAACATTCTGAGGCCTAAAGCAATCCAAAAAATGTCGGGCAACATTTTGATAGTGATTCTCCTCTACTGTAAACCTCAGTTGTTTCGCATGTGCTTCTGCAATGGGAATATGTAAATAAGCAATTACTGATGCTAGTGACTCCATCATGAAATCCTGAACCTCCAAAAATTTGTGTAAGGCTATAAGAACCATTCTTCTTTTTCATGAGCAATAGTTGAGAATTAAATTGCTGCTGTTATTTAGATGGCAGCACCTTTGCAATGACTCTTAATTACATATGAAACCATATTCTAGGATTGATTGCCCTCGAGTGTTGTTTTTGATTAGTCAAGATGTGACATAGCATGGGAATGATTGGATCTGAACTCTGTCTGATGACCTCTAGATAGTATCCATTCATCTGTTATCATGGCTACCCAAGGAACTCCACACTGGATTAACTGACCTCCAACAAGAAGCTCTTAAGTATGTTAAACATTGTTGTGTCTTATTTTGGGCCTACAAAAGATTTTCTTTTCCTTTGCTCCTCTGATGAAACTGCACTCTCCAAGAAAAGTACCCCTCAAAGTATAAACTCTTGAGTAACAAAACTGAAACTTGCTGCCAGAAGGAAATGTACTGTATTCCAATAGGGGGGACGCCCCCCCCCCCAAGGATTCAGTCTATGAGGTCTGTGCTTCAGAGTGAAGTAGGCCACAATAGTGAAGTATGTTGGAGACCCAATTGTACAGGAAATGGAAAATACTCACAGACGGAGTAGGGATTAAAGCTTTTGAGGAAACATCAATCGGGAAAACTATACTTTAAAAGATTACAAGCTCTTGTTTTTTTAAAAGGGACATGCAACCCAACATTTTTCTTTCATGATTTAGGTAGAACATACAACTTTTAAACACCTTTAAAGTTTACTTCTATTATCAAATTTGCTTAATTCTCTTGGTATCATTTGTTGAAGGAGCAGCAGTGCACTACTGGTTTCTAACTGAACACTTGAATGAGTCAATGACAATCGGTAGATAATATGCAGCCACCAATCAAGCAACTAGAACCTAGGCTCTTGCTGCTTCTGAGCTTACCTACCTAGATAAACCTTGCAGCAAAGGATAACAAGAGAAGGAAGCAAATTAAATCTATACTATAATTGCGTTTGTAATGTCCGTCACCGTCAGGAGTTGCGCACGCATCCTCAAGGGAATGTTGCCAGCGCAAGGACAAAAGAATTCACCTGGATGCAGAGAAGCTGCATCCAGGTGAATTCCGAAAGCAGGGTGGTGAAAGAATCCACCAAAGGTGGATTCTTTCACCACCCTGCCATTTTTGGAATCCACCGTGATGCAGCGTAAGCTGCATCCCGGTGGATGCCGCAAAGGCAAACGGAGCATTACAAAAGCAACACCTAATCGCCCACATTAAAGTATTTTTTTTAAAAATAAACTAACCACCCGCATCAAGTATTTAAAAAAAAAAACACCGCCCACATGAAATATAACAAAAAAAAATCCTACACAAAGTATTAACTTCTAAACCGCAAAACCCCCACATCGCAATAAACCTATTTACCCTATTAACCCCTAAACCCCTACATCGCAATAAACCTATTTTCCCTATTAATCCCTAAACCGCAAAATCCCTACATCGCAATAAACCTATTTACACAATTAACCCCTAAACTGCAAAACCCCTACATCTCAATAAACCTATTTACCCTATTAACCCCTAAACCCTTACATTGCAATAAACCTATTTAACTTATTAACCCTTTAAACCGCAAAACCCACAACGCAAATAACTATTTAAATAACTAAGTACGGTACACTAACCTAACACACCCTAACCTAACAACCCCTAACCTAACACCCCATTAAATAAACCCAAATTACCTAAACTAATACATTCTAAAGTTATAAAAAATAAATAAAAAAAAGTTTACAAAAAATAAAAAAAAGTTAACATTACAGAAAATAAAAAAATCAAATGACCAAATTTAACAAAATTAAACCTAATCAATATGAAAATAAAAAAGACCCCGCCAAAAAAAACACCCCCTACTCTAATAATAAACTACCAGCAGCCCTTAAAAGGGCTTTTTGCAGGGCATTGCCCCAAGATAATCAGCTCTTTTTCAAGAAAATACACAAAGCCCCCCCTAACAGTAAACCCCCCCACCCACCAAACCCCCCCAAATAAAATAACCTAACACTAAAAAACCTAAACTACCCATTCCCCTAAAAAGGGCATTTGTTTGGGCATTGCCCTTAAAAGGGCATTTAGCTCTTTTTCTGCCCATCCCTAATCTAAATAAAACAAATCCCCCCCAAAAAAACTTAAAAATCCTAAGTCTAACCCCCAATTTGCTACTCACGGTTCCTGAAGTCCAGCGGAAAAGGTCCTGTTCCAGGCAGTGAAGTCTTCTTCCAAGCGCAACCTCTTCTTCTTCCAGGAACATCCTGCGCGGAGCGGAGTTGAAGATCGCGGAGCTGAAGACCAGCGACCTTGGAACTTTAGACCAGCAACCGCGGAGCCATAGAGCATGGAGGATCCTCTTCGTACGATCTCCGCCGTACACTGAATAGTGAATTTAAGGTACGCAATTAAAGATGGCGTCCCTTGAATTCCTATTGGCTGATTTGATTCTTCCAATTCAAATCAGCCAATAGGATGAAAGCTACTTAAATCCTATTGGCTATTTAAAATAGCAAATAGCATGAGAGCAAGTGAAATTTTAATGGCTATTCAAATCAGCCAATAGAATTTCACTTGCTCTCATGCTATTGGCTAATTTAAATAGCCAATAGGATTTGAGTAGCTTTCATCCTATTGGCTGATTTGAATTGGAAGAATCTAATCAGCCAATAGAAATTCAAGGGACGCCATCTTTAATCGCGTACCTTGAATTCACTATTCAGTGTACGGCGGAGATCGTACAAAAATAATCCTCCACGCTCCATGGCTCTGCGGTCACCGGTCTTAAGTTCCAGGGTCGCCAGTCTTCAGCTCCGCGGTCTTCAGCTCCGCTCCGCGCAGGATGTTCCTGGAAGAAGAAGAGGTTGCGCTTGGAAGAAGACTTCATCGCCTGGAACAGGACCTTCTCCGCCGGACTTCAGGAACCGTGAGTACCAACCTGGGGGTTAGACTTAGGATTTTTTTAAGGTTTTTTTTGGGGAGATTTGTTTTATTTAGATTAGGGATGGGCAGAAAAAGAGCTAAATGCCCTTTTAAGGGCAATGCACAAACAAATGCCCTTTTCAGGGCAATGGGTAGTTTAGGTTTTTAGTGTTAGGTTATTTTATTTGGGGGGGTTTGGCGGGTGGGGGGCTTTACTGTTAGGGGGGGCTTTGTGTATTTTCTTGAAAAAGAGCGGATTATAGGTTTAGGGGTTAATAAGTTAAATAGGTTTATTGCGATGTAGGGGTTTTGTGGTTTAGGGATTAATAGGGTAAATAGGTTTATTGTGATGTGAAGGTTTTGTGGTTTAGGAGTTAACAGGGTAAATAGGTTTATTGCGATGTAGGCATTTTGCGGTTTAGGGGTTAATAGGGTAAATAGGTTTATTGCCTAGTGAGGGTTTTGTGGTTTAGGGGTTAACAAGTTAAATAGGTTTATTGCGATGTGGGGGTTTTGCGGTTTAGGGGTTAATAGGGTAAATTGGTTTATTGCGATGTAGGCATTTTGCGGTTTAGGGGTTAATAGGGTAAATAGGTTTACTGCGATGTGGGGGTTTTGCGGTTTAGGGATTAATAGGGTAAATAGGTGTATTGCGATGTGGGTGGTTGATGGTTAAGTGGTTATTAATTTTAGTTTTAATTGTGATTTTTTGGGGAAGGCGGAAATATAGGTTAAGAAATGTTAGGTTTATTTTTGGGACAGCCAGTTGTAGGCTGAGAAACGCGTTGCTTTTAAATAAAAATATATATTTTTTAACTAATACACTTGCTGCTGGATTTTATCTGGGAAACCATCTATACTCCTGCATTGGTTTTGGGAGCTATTTTATCTGCTGAAACCTTTGAAACAGTCAGCTAGGCGGCTGAGAAGTACCAGTCTGTGTATATTGCACCTGGAGGTGCTTTGCTACATGTAAGTGTGCATATTCCCTGTATACATACACTTGTACAAACTGTACTGGGCTATGTTGGCTCTATATCCTCCCCTTTAGGAACCAGGAGGACCTCACTGGTGAAGAACTACTACGTAATTATCTCTGTGTCTGATCAGTTTGCTGGGCAACTGTGAGGTTCCAGTCTGCTTCCTTGTACTTTTTGGTGCTATTCGTTTGTGAGTATTAGTCTTACATATTTTGCTTTTCCTTGGTATTGTGGTATTAGGCCATTGGGCACCTCTGTGTTTCTTTTTTCATAAAATTTAATATTAATTTATATAAATATATTATTATAAAGTATACTCTTTTTTTAAAAGGTATACTATTTTTTTTATTAAAAAATAAATAAATTGGGTTTTATTTTAGTTAAAAAAAATACATTTACGTATAGATTAGAATAATATAAGATAGATATTGCAAATAGGGGTTTGCAACATCTGTAAATTATTTAGGAAATCATTTACAACACCAGTAGATTACTAGATAGATAGATAGATAGATAGATAGATAGATAGTAGATAGATAGATAGATAGATAAAAGCAGCGTTGCTAAATAAAGTGTTGCAATATCTGTAACATTCTAACAAATTAATTTTGTTGCTACATCTGTAGCCTTATTATATTTAATATATTTTGCATATATGTAGGACAAAAGTTCATTCCCATAAGGTTGTCACTATATCTGTTGGTTATATAAATATACATTTTCAATAAGTTTGGCAAATAGGTTTTACAGGTATATAGGACAGTTGAACATAAAAAAGTCTGTCACTACACCTGTAGACATATTTATATATAGATTAAAGCAGTTTTCACAATACATTTTTGTTACTTTGATAGCTTTATTATATATTCTGTTGTTTTATTAGAAATGTCATCTTTTTATTATAATTAAGACAGTAGTCCATTCAAATAAAGGTGTTCTTACACCTGTAGGATATATATATATTTTAACCAAAATTCATTAAAATTATGGGGGGAGATAAAAAACTGAAATTAAAATCCTCCATGTCTCAAAATTAAATCAATGTAAATATTTGCATAGGAAATTAGTACATCTAGGCAAGTATCCCCGCTTGCTTTTCCCCAGAAATTCTTAATATACAATGTTTCCAATGCACAAGAGAATTGTGGGTAAGATATGCAAATTCTCAGTTTTTTTGCTTCAAAAATACTGTTTTGACACAGCGATCCTTTTTAACAGGATTATGACAGCAAACCAGAAATCACTCACTAGACAAGCCTGTTTCGTTCTTTTTGTAACTCATCAGTAGGAGATAGATTTCTGGTTGCTGCATTGATAAAGCTATTTTCATGGTTAAACCAAAATTCATTAAAATTATGGGGGGAGATAAAAAACTGAAATTAAAATCCTCCATGTCTCAAAATTAAATCAATGTCAATATTTGCACAGGAAATTAGTACATCTAGGCAAGTATCCCCGCTTGCTTTTCCCCAGAAATTCTTAATATACAATGTTTCCAATGCACAAGAGAATTGTGGGTAAGATATGCAAATTAGATATGCGAATTCTCAGTTTTTTTTTGCTTCAAAAATACTGTTTTGACACAGCGATCCTTTTTAACAGGATTAGGACAGCAAACCAGAAATAACTCACTAGACAAGCCTGTTTCGTTCTTTTTGGAACTCATCAGTAGGAGATAGATTTCTGGTTGCTGCATTGATAAAGCTATTTTCATGGTTAAACCAAAATAATTTGCATTAAATTCTTAAAGGGAATTTCAAAGACTCTCATGAACGAAAGACGTTTGAGATGAAAATGATCACACATTTCAATACCAGAAATGAAGGACTTAATGTAGACTCTGGCTTTCTCACACACTACCATAAGTTTCTATAATCTCTCATCTTATTGTCCTATATTGGTTTCTTTTTCCTTTTTGTTTTTCCTCTCATCTGACCTATTTACTCTCCTCTGTTTATTTATTCTTTCTGGCTATACTCAGCTATTTTCTCCTTCAGACACATTCTCTGCTTTTATGACCCCCCCCCTCTCACCCCCCTTCCATTTGTTGTATGTGATGTGTATCTATATCAGAATGATCAGTATTGCTTCAGACCTGAGGAAGAGAGGAAAACTCTCGAAAGCTTGTCTTTTAAATATTATGTTAGTCCAATAAAAAAGGTATCACTGCATACTGCAATACTTAATTTTTTGAGCATCTATATATATATATATATATATAATTCACCTGTAGATGAATATATATATATATATATATATATATATATATGATAGCAGCATAGTTAATAAAAGTATTGCTATAACAATATCATTCTAAAAAAAATAAATATTATTGCTACATCAGTAGCCTTATTATCTATACTAAATTTGGAATATATTTAGGACAACAGTCCATCCAGATAAGGTTCGTCACTATACCTGTTGGTTATATAAATATACATTTTCAACCAAAGTTGACTCTATGTAACAAAACCACCATGAATGTACTACTTCAAGATGTACTTACTATCCTTCTCATTTCCTCAATAAAAACAGTATTTTTAAAAAAATATATATATATATACATTTTCAATAAGTTTGGCAAATAGGTATTGGCTAAACGGGTTTATTTATTATATATTTAGGACAGTTAAATATAAAAAAAAGGCTGTTACTACATCTGTAGAAATATTTGTATATAGCTTAAGCAGTTTGCACTATAATATTTTTGCTACTTTGTTAGCTTAATTATATATCCTGTAGCTGTATTAGAAGTTACATATTTTCAATATATTTAGGACAGCAGTCCATTCAAATAAGGGTGTCGTTACACCTGTAGGTTATACATATAAATATATGTATAATTCACCTGTAGATTAATTTATATATATATATAGATAAAAGCAGCGTTGCTAAATAAAGTTTTGCTTTATCTGTAACATTATAACAAAAATAAATATTGTTGCTACATCTGTAGTCTTATTATCTATAATATATTTGGCATATATTTAGGACAACAGTCCATCCAGATAAGGTTGTCAGTATACCTGTTGGATATATATATACTAGTCCTAAAGCCCGTTCACACGGGCCGTGTTGTGTTATATTTAATATTCTCTCTCTCTCTCTCTCTCTCTCTCTCTGTTTCACCCCTGCGCGTGCGATCAGCTCTGCTGCCCGGTCCTCGCGCTGCTGTCGGGTGGGTGCGCGTGCGATCAGCTGCAAGAGTTTGTCTGAACTGCGCATGACGGCTTCAGACAAACTCTTGTCTTTTATTATATAGGATATATATATATATATATATATATACATACATACAGGTAGCCCTTAGTGTACGCCGGGGTTAGGTTCCAGAAGGAATGGTTGTAAATCGAAACCGCTGTAAATTGAAACCCAGTTTATAATGTAAGTCAATGGGAAGTGAGGGAGATAGGTTCCAGGCCCCTCTCAAAATTGTCATAAGTAACACCCAATACATTAGTTTTAAAGCTTTGAAATGAAGACTTTAAATGCTAAACAGCATTATAAACCTAATAAAATAATCACACAACACAGAATATATAATTAAACTAAGTTAAATGAACAAAAATATTTGCTAAACAGCATTATAAACCTAATAAAATAATCACACAACACAGACTTCACTTCACTTCACATTTTTCTGCAAACAGTTCTTTCTATGCATTCCAATCTGGACTGATTTATAGACAGGAAGATATTGTTCCTTTGGAATCTGCTCGATAGCTCAGGTCTGGTTAAACTGATTAATTTCAGCTTGCTTGGCTTTGCTGCAACACAAGCGGACAGCTCCACCTACTGGCTATTTTAATAAAATGCACTGCTTCTCAATGCTTTTCAATAGCAGTCACATGACTGGAAAAAAAGATTGTTATTCTGAAACGGTGTAAATTGTAGCTTCAGAATAAATATATCAAAAAATTAAAAAACATTTAAAGAAATATGCCCCTAAAAGAAAGTTATCTTTAGAAGAACAATTTGCTGCTAAAAAGAGACGAAATGAGAGAGATAGGATAAATAAAAATTTAAAAAACTGATGAAGAAAGGGCCCATTTAAGGGAATCAAAAACAGTTCAGAAAAGAAAAGAGAGAGCAAATATGACAGCAAATCAGAGACATAAAGAAAAACAAAAAAAATGCTTATGCTCATAGAAAAGCACGTTCAGAAAATGAACAATTAGAAACACAAAAACAGCTTAGCATAAGCAATATAGAAAGGGAACATAAAAGGAAACAGTGCAAGTTATGTAAAAAGTCATCGTACAAATTTGACAAAACATACTCAACATATTGCAGCACTTGTGAGATATGATGATTCATTAGATCATCATAACTGTGGAGAGCTAAATGTTGTATGCAGCATCTGTGATGCAGTACATTTTGCAAAAGAGCAGCCATTAGACAAATTATTTAGTCAATGCTGCAGCAAAGGAAAAGTAAATATTGAAGCTATTAAAGTTGCTCCTTTAATAGAAAGTTTAATAACAGGAAGTCATAAACATTCAAAAAAAATTACAAAAATATTAGATCTTTTAATAATTAATTAGCATTTGCTTCAATGGGGGCGAATATTGCTCCTCCTCCCGGTTATGGCCCTTACTGTTTTAGAATTAATGGACAAATATATCACAGAACTGGATCACTACATTCTTCTAATGAGGATAATAGAAAGTTTGCACAACTGTATATTCTTGATCCAGATGAGGCTGCACAACAGCGCCTTAAGATTGATGAAAATATAAATTGCAACCCTGAATTAATGTCTGAGTTGAGTTCTTTTATGGCTTTAACCCTTTGAGTGCTAAGCTGGATTTAATATTTTTCTGATTTTTACTATTTTTAACAAAAAAATGTTTTG
Organism: Bombina bombina; assembly: GCF_027579735.1. Classification (NCBI taxonomy): domain Eukaryota; kingdom Metazoa; phylum Chordata; class Amphibia; order Anura; family Bombinatoridae; genus Bombina; species Bombina bombina. Next base: position 93,930,234 of record NC_069508.1, on the reverse strand, counting down.
ACTCCCCCCCCCCTCAAATCCCCAAGACCATTGGAAAGGTTAGGCGATTACCTTTCCAATGGTGGGTCTTGGGAGTCTGTAGCTGCTCAGATCCCTGAGATACAGGTTTCTAAGCAGCATGCCCCCTTTCCCTATACTTTATATTGTGAATTTTTAATAAAGTTGTGCGGTGAAGTCATCACGTCATTACGCATGACATCACCGCAGGTAACGGTAAGCCCTGGCGTTACCTGTCACTATGCAGGCCTGATCGCCGGGGTAGGAGCGGGTGGGAGCCCCCAGATCACCAAAAAGGTAGTTGAGTGCTAGCGACGGCTCTGAGCCATCGTTAGCACTCAAGGGGTTAAACAATCCTTTTGCAGAAGCATGTAAAATGTTATATGAAGTAGAACAAAAATGTTTAGAAGATGCATCGCGAAATGGTGTTACACCTGCTACTGTGACCATGGCAATAGTACAAGATCGCAAAAACGGTCAACGTAGATATAATGCTCCTCGGTGTAATGAGGTAGCTATTATTTTCCAAAATGCAGATGGTGAAGCTCCTCTTGGGCGAGATCTTATTATTCATTGTTGAAGTACAAACAATGAAAAAAAACCCAGAAACAATAAGTATTTTAGATCCAAATTTGGAACCAATGTTGTATTCACTTCTTTTCCCTTTTGGGGATCAAAGTTGGTCACCTAAAATGAAACTTAATTATAACCCTACTACAGTTAGAAATATAAGAACTCAATCCTTAGCAAAGCAAAGAGAAAAGGTCACACAAATGCAATTTTATGGTTATATACTTTCCATCCGTCACGAGTTTAACCCATTTCTGAGTGCTGGGAAATTGACTCAGCAGTACTTTGTAGATGCATATGTTAAAACAGAAGCTAATCTTTTAAACTATGTAAGACAAAATCAGTCCAAATTAAGGGTTGAAAAGTATACAGGTCTCATGGACCATCTTCAAAATGTAGCTGCAGAGCAGGGCTTACTTCCCGGCAAAGCAGTTATACTTCGATCTACATTCCAGGGTAGTCCCAGAAACATGGTACAGAATTACCAAGATGCCATGGCTATTGTAAGAAAGTATGGGAAGCATGATTTTATTATAACTATGACATGTAACCCAAAATGGTCAGAAATTGTTTTAAATCTGAAAGAAGGTCAAACAGTTGAATTTCGATCTGATTTAGTGGCATGAGTTTTTCATTTAAAACTTCAAGAACTTCTTGATGATATCACAAAGAAACATGTTTTTGGGTAATCCAGCTGCCAAAGTTCATGTAATTGAATCTAGGATCTCCATGTATGGTTGATGGGGTTTGCTCTTAGCAATTTCCAAAATCTTTCCAAGAAGAAACTTTAATCAATGTAGATGGTTATCCACGTTACAAGAGAAGCAAAAAAAGTCTATCAATAGAAATAAATGGTAAAAAAATAGATAACTCTTGGGTTGTAGCATACAACCCATACTTGACATTAAAATACAACTGTCATATTAATATTGAAAGCTGTGCTTCTATAAAAAGTGTAAAGTACATACAGGCAGTCCCCGGGTTACAGACATCCGACTTAAGTACAACTCGTACTTACAAACTGAGAAAATAGAGCTTTATCGCCATCCTTCTTTCCAGGATAACCCAAAATACTCAAAATCCAATTGTCACAAGTACAGAAAGTGATGTGAAAATTTCTGAACAGGGGCACAGATAGCAAAACAAACGTTTCCCTATGCTATCCAAAACAAAAACAAAAAATGTTTGGCTAGAGTTTCACCTAAAAAAAGTGCCTGTTCCAACTTACATACAAATTCAACTTAAGAACAAACCTACAGAACCTATCTTGTTCGTAACCTGGGGACTGCCTGTATTTAAATATATTTATAAAGGGCATGACTGTGCAAATATTGAAATTAAAGAACATGAAACACTTCTTCATGATGAGATAAGTTCATTTATGGATTCAAGATATGTTAGTGCTCCAGAAGCAGCGTGGCGGCTTTTTGGCTTTCATATGCACCATCAATCACATACAATTGTGCGATTACAAGTTCACCTTCCTGGAGAACAGTCAGTATATTTTACTGAAGACAATATTGAAACTGCAGTAGAAAGAACACAATATAGAGACACAACTTTGACTGCTTGGTTTAAATTAAACAAAGAAGATGTGTCAGCTCATGCATTTCTTTACACTGATATACCTCAGCATTTTGTTTTCCATCAAAAGACAACAACATGGAAAAAAAAAAAGAGTACAAGATCGAGCAAATAACACTATTGGTCATATGTACGCTGTAAGTTTAATTTCAGATGTTGAGAGATTTTGTTTACTCTTGATTTTACTTCATGTTAAAGGAGCAACTTCTTTTGAAGATATTCGTACAGTTGATGGTGTTCAATTTCACACCTTTAAAGAAGCAGCTAAAAAACGTCTTTTTGAAGATGATCAATCTTGGGCTTTAACTCTTCATGAAGCTGCAAGTGAAATGATGCCTCGACTGCTTAGAGAGCTTTTTGCTCATATTTGTGCTTTACCATCTCCACTAAATGCACATCAGAGTGTCAAAATTGTTTAAATTATGCCCTAAGAGATATTCAGGATATATTAATTGTTCACAGAAAAAAATGTCAAGATTTTGGTTTACCAAATCCTCCAATTTACCTGAAAATCCCAGAGATCTCTATGATGCTTCTTTTGAAAGGTATACTGGAGTTCAAATGAAGGCATCTTTTAATGACCTTCAAAGAGAAAGTTTTGAAGAAATAATTGCTGCATCGGAAAATGACAGTTTACCACAAAGGTATTATTTCCTTGATGCTCTAGGTGGTAGTGGAAAAACTTACCTGTACAAAACTCTATTGACAATTAGAGGGAATAGTGAGGTAGCATTACCAGTTGCTTCAACAGGTATTGCGGCAAATTTGCTGGAAGGTGGACGAACTTACCATTCACAGTTTAAGTTGCCAGTTCCTCTGGTGGATACTTCAACATCTCCCATGAGGCAAACCTCTAATGATGCGCAATTGATCTGTAGTGCAAAGATAATTATTTGGGATGAGTCAACCATGTCTTCCAGTAATGCACTTAGATGTGTTGAGAAACTGCTTCAAGAGTTGATGAACAACAAACAACCTTTTGGAGGCAAAAATATTCTGCTCGGAGGGGATTTTAGACAAACTCTTCCTGTTGTTGCACACAGAAGTAGAGCAGTTGAAGCCAGTATAAAATATAATCCACTCTGGCACAAGTTCAAAGTTTTGAAGCTGACTAATAATGTCAGATCTGTTGATCCAGAGTTTAGCTCTTGGCTTTTAAAGCTTGGAGATGGACTACTGACAAATGAGCATGGTTTGCATGAAGACATCTTTGAAATTCCATCCCAAACGATATGCAAAGATTTCATTGTAAAGGAGATTTTTGGTGAAGAGTTAAAAGATTCTGATGTTTTTAAGTTTTCAAAAATGGCCATTTTATGTCCAAAAAATTGTGATGTTGATAAAATCAATGAGGAAGTACTGAGTTTGTTAGAAGGTGTAACCTCTACTTACTTAAAAGGCCACTAAACCCAAAATCTCTCTTTCATGATTCAAATAGAGAATACAAATTTAAACAACATTACAATTTACTTCTATTGTTTATTTTGCTTCATTTTTTAGATATCCTTAGTTGAAGAAAAAGCAATGCACATGGTGAGCCAATCACACAAGGCTTCTATGTGCAGCAACCAATCAGCAGCTACTGAGCATATCTAGATATGCTTTTCAGCAATGAATATCAAGAGAATAAAACAAATTAGATAATATAAGTAAATTAGAAAGATGTTTAAAATTGCATTCTCTTTCTAAATCATGAAATAAAAAAACATAATTTATGTAAGAACTTACCTGATAAATTCATTTCTTTCATATTAGCAAGAGTCCATGAGCTAGTGACGTATGGGATATACATTCCTACCAGGAGGGGCAAAGTTTCCCAAACCTCAAAATGCCTATAAATACACCCCTCACCACACCCACAAATCAGTTTAACGAATAGCCAAGAAGTGGGGTGATAAGAAAAAAGTGCGAAAGCATATAAAATAAGGAATTGGAATAATTGTGCTTTATACAAAAAAATCATAACCACCACAAAAAGGGTGGGCCTCATGGACTCTTGCTAATATGAAAGAAATGAATTTATCAGGTAAGTTCTTACATAAATTATGTTTTCTTTCATGTAATTAGCAAGAGTCCATGAGCTAGTGACGTATGGGATAATGACTACCCAAGATGTGGATCTTTCCACGCAAGAGTCACTAGAGAGGGAGGGATAAAATAAAGACAGCCAATTCCTGCTGAAAATAATCCACACCCAAAATAAAGTTTAATGAAAACATAAGCAGAAGATTCAAACTGAAACCGCTGCCTGAAGTACTTTTCTACCAAAAATTGCTTCAGAAGAAGAAAACACATCAAAATGGAAGAATTTAGTAAAAGTATGCAAAGAGGACCAAGTTGCTGCTTTGCAAATCTGATCAACCGAAGCTTCATTCCTAAACGCCCAGGAAGTAGAAACTGACCTAGTAGAATGAGCTGTAATCCTTTGAGGCGGAGTTTTACCCGACTCGACATAGGCATGATGAATTAAAGATTTCAACCAAGATGCCAAAGAAATGGCAGAAGCTTTCTGGCCTTTTCTAGAACCGGAAAAGATAACAAATAGACTAGAAGTCTTTCGGAAAGATTTAGTAGCTTCAACATAATATTTCAAAGCTCTAACAACATCCAAAGAATGCAACGATTTCTCTTTAGAATTCTTAGGATTAGGAAATAATGAAGGAACCACAATTTCTCTACTAATGTTGTTGGAATTCACAACCTTAGGTAAAAATTGAAAAGAAGTTCGTAACACCGCCTTATCCTGATGAAAAATCAGAAAAGGAGACTCACAAGAAAGAGCAGATAATTCAGAGATTCTTCTGGCAGAAGAGATCGCCAAAAGGAACAAAACTTTCCAAGAAAGTAATTTAATGTCCAATGAATGCATGGGTTCAAAAGGAGGAGCTTGAAGAGCCCCCAGAACCAAATTCAAACTCCAAGGAGGAGAAATTGACTTAATGACAGGTTTTATACGAACCAAAGCTTGTACAAAACAATGAATATCAGGAAGATTAGCAATCTTTCTGTGAAAAAGAACAGAAAGAGCAGAGATTTGTCCTTTCAAGGAACTTGCGGACAAACCCTTATCTAAACCATCCTGAAGAAACTGTAAAATTCTCGGTATTCTAAAAGAATGCCAAGAAAAATGATGAGAAAGACACCAAGAAATATAAGTCTTCCAGACTCTATAATATATCTCTCTAGATACAGATTTACGAGCCTGTAACATAGTATTAATCACAGAGTCAGAGAAACCTCTTTGACCAAGAATCAAGCGTTCAATCTCCATACCTTTAAATTTAAGGATTTGAGATCCTGATGGAAAAAAGGACCTTGTGACAGAAGGTCTGGTCTTAACGGAAGAGTCCACGGTTGGCAAGAGGCCATCCGGACAAGATCTGCATACCAAAACCTGTGAGGCCATGCCGGAGCTACCAGCAGAACAAACGAGCATTCCTTCAGAATCTTGGAGATTACTCTTGGAAGAAGAACTAGAGGCGGAAAGATATAGGCAGGATGATACTTCCAAGGAAGTGATAATGCATCCACTGCCTCCGCCTGAGGATCCCGGGATCTGGACAGATACCTGGGAAGTTTCTTGTTTAGATGAGACGCCATCAGATCTATTTCTGGAAGTTCCCACATTTGAACAATCTGAAGAAATACCTCTGGGTGAAGAGACCATTCGCCCGGATGCAACGTTTGGCGACTGAGATAATCCACTTCCCAATTGTCTATACCTGGGATATGAACCGCAGAGATTAGACAGGAGCTGGATTCCGCCCAAACCAGAATTCTAGATACTTCTTTCATAGCCAGAGGACTGTGAGTCCCTCCTTGATTAAAATGAATTGTAGTTGAGAGTGGCGCTACTAAAAGCTAAAAAGTATTAAAAACTAGGATATGAAATAAATATGTTACCTACTGATTTTATGTATATATTTTACCCAAATTAATAAAAAATCAAATTTCCTTAAAAAAATACGTATACCTCTGATAGATTATGAATTTAGAAAAAACACAAATGTTCTATTCGTATAAATTTCAAATACATTTTAGTATAATCAAAAGTTTTTATTAAATTACAATCATATGCTAAGAATAAACTAAAATTTATCAGATGAAATACACAGCTGTATATCTATATATATAAAATATTTCACTAATGACTCACAAAGTAAAAACAGATATTAATGTGATAAAATATGGATGAGAGAGCCCAGATAATTTTGAGTCTTTCCTAGTAAAGTAACGATGTCCACAAATATTACTTAGAGATGTGGTCTGTATATTGAAACAAAAGGATTTGTTGAATTTGTTGAAAAGATCCTTTTAATACTATAATTGTTTCAAACAGTTCATATAGTGTCCAAGTTCAATTGATAAAGTATCAAAGCACAGATGATTAGGGTGGCAGAATTCCCGAATAAATGTTAAAAATCCAGTGTTTAGCAGGGCAACAGTCTTGCTTGTGTGTTATTTACAGTAGACTTAAATGACACTTTATGAGGTATATAACTTTAAGAGGTGTATCTTAGCCGCTATATAAGTGGTCTTACCTCCTCCTTCACGAGTTAACCCCGCTTCATGGGTGGTCTTACTTCTTTATGAATGGATTTGAAGTCTCTAGGCTTACCGGTCTTTTTAGTTTGGGTAAGCGTAGCGATGCAGCGATTCGGTTTTCTTCAGCTTGCGCAAGCTCTCCTATAAACCGATAGCGTCTTCACCTGCTCTTAGTACACTGGTGTACGCAGGTGTAGATCTGTGTGAGGTTTCTACGCGTTTCACCCGCGTTCCGGGCTTTTTCAAGACGCGGGTGAAACGCGTAGAAAACTGTGATAAAAAGTTGTATTACAAGGAATCCCTTTGCCAACCCAGACTGTGGAACCCATTACAAAAAGGTGTATTATCATACTGGTCGGAGCTAAAGAAACCAATCACCTGTCTGGAACCTGCGTACAAAGAGTACTAAGTGCAGGAAGATTAACGGACCTCACACAGATCTACACCTGCGTACACCAGTGTACTAAGAGCAGGTGAAGACGCTATCGGTTTATAGGAGAGCTTGCGCAAGCTGAAGAAAACCGAATCGCTGCATCGCTACGCTTACCCAAACTAAAAAGACCGGTAAGCCTAGAGACTTCAAATCCATTCATAAAGAAGTAAGACCACCCATGAAGCGGGGTTAACTCGTGAAGGAGGAGGTAAGACCACTTATATAGCGGCTAAGATACACCTCTTAAAGTTATATACCTCATAAAGTGTCATTTAAGTCTACTGTAAATAACACACAAGCAAGACTGTTGCCCTGCTAAACACTGGATTTTTAACATTTATTCGGGAATTCTGCCACCCTAATCATCTGTGCTTTGATACTTTATCAATTGAACTTGGACACTATATGAACTGTTTGAAACAATTATAGTATTAAAAGGATCTTTTCAACAAATTCAACAAATCCTTTTGTTTCAATATACAGACCACATCTCTAAGTAATATTTGTGGACATCGTTACTTTACTAGGAAAGACTCAAAATTATCTGGGCTCTCTCATCCATATTTTATCACATTAATATCTGTTTTTACTTTGTGAGTCATTAGTGAAATATTTTATATATATAGATATACAGCTGTGTATTTTATCTGATAAATTTTAGTTTATTCTTAGCATATGATTGTAATTTAATAAAAACTTTTGATTATACTAAAATGTATTTGAAATTTATACGAATAGAACATTTGTGTTTTTTCTAAATTCATAATCTATCAGAGGTATACGTATTTTTTTAAGGAAATTTGATTTTTTATTAATTTGGGTAAAATATATACATAAAATCAGTAGGTAACATATTTATTTCATATCCTAGTTTTTAATACTTTTTAGCTTTTAGTAGCGCCACTCTCAACTACAATTCATTTTAATTTCGTGACCAGGAAGGGGGTTCATAGAGAGAGGCAAAAGTATTTTAAGTCCAAGCGCTGTTTTATATATATCTTCATCAGTCCCTCCTTGATGATTGATGTATGCCACAGTTGTGACATTGTCTGTCTGAAAACAAATGAACGATTCTCTCTTCAGAAGAGGCCAAGACTGAAGCGCTCTGAAAATTGCACGGAGTTCCAAGATATTGATCTGTAATCTCACCTCCTGAGATTCCCAAACTCCTTGTGCCGTCAGAGATCCCCATACAGCTCCCCAACCTGTAAGACTAGCATCTGTTGAAATTACAGTCCAGGTCGGAAGAACAAAAGAAGCCCCCTGAATTAAACGATGGTGATCTGTCCACCACGTCAGAGAGTGTCGTACAATCGGTTTTAAAGATATTAATTGAGATATCTTTGTGTAATCCCTGCACCATTGATTCAGCATACAGAGCTGAAGAGGTCGCATGTGAAAACGAGCAAAAGGGATCGCGTCCGATGCAGCAGTCATAAGACCTAGAATTTCCATGCATAAGGCTACCGAAGGGAATGATTGTGACTGAAGGTTTCGACAAGCTGAAATCAATTTTAGACGTCTCTTGTCTGTCAAAGAGAGTCATGGACACTGAATCTATCTGGAAACCCAGAAAGGTTACCCTTGTCTGAGGAATCAATGAACTTTTTAGTGAATTGATCCTCCAACCATGATCTTGAAGAAACAACACAAGTCGATTCGTATGAGATTCTGCTAAATGTAAAGACTGAGCAAGTACCAAGATATCGTCCAAATAAGGAAATACCACAATACCCTGTTCTCTGATTACAGACAGAAGGGCACCGAGAACCTTTGTAAAAATTCTTGGAGCTGTAGCTAGGCCAAACGGCAGAGCCAGAAACTGGTAATGCTTGTCCAGGAAAGAGAATCTCAGGAACTGATAGTGATCTGGATGAATCGGAATATGCAGATATGCATCCTGTAAATCTATTGTGGACATATAATGCCCTTGCTGAACAAAAGGCAAGATAGTCCTTACAGTTACCATTTTGAATGTTGGTATCCTTACATAACGATTCAATATTTTTAGATCCAGAACTGGTCTGAAGGAGTTCTCCTTCTTTGGTACAATGAAGAGATTCGAATAAAACCCCAGCCCCTGTTCCAGAACTGGAACTGGCATAATTACTCCAGCCAACTCTAGATCTGAAACACATTTCAGAAATGCTTGAGCTTTCACTGGATTTACTGGGACACGGGAAAGAAAAAATCTCTTTGCAGGAGGTCTTATCTTGAAACCAATTCTGTACCCTTCTGAAACAATGTTCTGAATCCAAAGATTGTGAACAGAATTGATCCAAATTTCTTTGAAAAAACGTAACCTGCCCCCTACCAGCTGAGCTGGAATGAGGGCCGCACCTTCATGTGGACTTAGAAGCTGGCTTTGCTTTTCTAGAAGGCTTGGATTTATTCCAGACTGGAGATGGTTTCCAAACTGAAACTGCTCCTGAGGAAGAAGGATCAGGCTTTTGTTCTTTGTTGAAACGAAAGGAACGAAAACGATTATTAGCCCTGTTTTAACCCTTAGATTTTTTATCCTGTGGTAAAAAAGTTCCTTTCCCACCAGTAACAGTTGAGATAATAGAATCCAACTGAGAACCAAATAATTTGTTACCCTGGAAAGAAAGGGAAAGTAGAGTTGATTTAGAAGACATATCAGCATTCCAAGTGTTAAGCCATAAAGCTCTTCTAGCTAAAATAGCTAGAGACATAAACCTGACATCAACTCTGATAATATCAAAAATGGCATCACAGATAAAATTATTAGCATGTTGAAGAAGAATAATAATATTATGAGAATCATGATCTGTTACTTGTTGCGCTAAAGTTTCCAACCAAAAAGTTGAAGCTGCAGCAACATCAGCCAATGATATAGCAGGTCTAAGAAGATTACCTGAACACAGATAAGCTTTTCTTAGAAAGGATTCAATTTTCCTATCTAAAGGATCCTTAAACGAAGTACCATCTGCCGTAGGAATAGTAGTACGTTTAGCAAGGGTAGAAATAGCCCCATCAACTTTAGGAATTTTGTCCCAAAATTCTAATCTGTCAGATGGCACAGGATATAATTGCTTAAAACGTTTAGAAGGAGTAAATGAATTACCCAAATTATTCCACTCTCTGGAAATTACTTCAGAAATAGCACCAGGAACAGGAAAAACTTCTGGAATAACCACAGGAGATTTAAAGACCTTATCTAAACGTTTAGATCTAGTATCAAGAGGACCAGAATCCTCAATTTCTAAAGCAATTAGTACTTCTTTAAGTAAAGAACGAATAAATTCCATTTTAAATAAATATGAAGATTTATCAGCATCAACCTCTGAGACAGAATCCTCTGAACCAGAAGAGTCATTAGAATCAGAATGATGATGTTCATTTAAAAATTTATCTGTATAAAGAGAAGTTTTAAAAGATTTTTTATGTTTACTAGAAGGAGGAATAACAGACATAGCCTTCTTGATGGATTCAGAAACAAAATCTCTTATGTTATCAGGAACACTCTGAAAATTAGATGTTGATGGAACAGCAACAGGTAATGTAACATTACTAAAGGAAATATTATCTGCATTAACAAGTTTGTCATGACAATTAATACAAACAACAGCTGGAGGAACAGCTACCAAAAGTTTACAGCAGATACACTTAGCTTTGGTAGTTCCAGCAGCAGACAGCGATTTTCCTGAAGTATCTTCTGACTCAGATGCAACGTGAGACATCTTGCAATATGTAAGAGAAAAAAACAACATATAAAGCAAAATTGAACAAATTCCTTAAATGACAGTTTCAGGAATGGGAAAAAAGCCAAGAAACAAGCTTCTAGCAACCAGAAGCAATGAAAAATGAGACTTAAATAATGTGGAGACAAAAGTGACGCCCATATTTTTTTAGCGCCAAATAAGACGCCCACATTATTTGGCGCCTAAATGCTTTTGGCGCCAAAAATGACGCCACATCCGGAACGCCGACATTTTTGGCGCAAAAGAAGGTCAAAAAAATGACGCAACTTCCGGCGACACGTATGACGCCGGAAACAGAAAATATTTTTTGCGCCAAAAAAGTCCGAGCCAAGAATGACGCAATAAAATGAAGCATTTTCAGCCCCCGCGAGCCTAACAGCCCACAGGAAAAAAGTCAAATTTTTTAAGGTAAGAAAAAAATGATTGATTCAAATGCATTATCCCAAATATGAAACTGACTGTCTGAAAATAAGGAATGTTGAACAACCTGAGTCAAGGCAAATAAATGTTTGAATACATATATTTAGAACTTTATAAAAAAGTGCCCAACCATAGCTTAGAGTGTCACAGAAAATAAGACTTACTTACCCCAGGACACTCATCTACATGTAGTAGAAAGCCAAACCAGTACTGAAACGAAAATCAGCAGAGGTAATGGTATATATATAAGAGTATATCGTCGATCTGAAAAGGGAGGTAAGAGATGAATCTCTACGACCGATAACAGAGAACCTATGAAATAGACCCCGTAGAAGGAGATCATTGCATTCAAATAGGCAATACTCTCCTCACATCCCTCTGACATTCACTGCACGCTGAGAGGAAAACCGGGCTCCAACCTGTTGCGGAGCGCATATCAACGTAGAATCTAGCACAAACTTACTTCACCACCTCCATAGGAGGCAAAGTTTGTAAAAACTGATTTGTGGGTGTGGTGAGGGTTGTATTTATAGGCATTTTGAGGTTTGGGAAACTTTGCCCCTCCTGGTAGGAATGTATATCCCATACGTCACTAGCTCATGGACTCTTGCTAATTACATGAAAGAAATGTGGGTTTCATGGCCCTTTATTTAAGCACAGATTCCATTGATGATGAATCACAGTAAGATAATGATAACTATCCAGTTGAGTTTTTAAATTAATTGGCACCTTCTGGAATGCCAGTTCATAAACTCAATCTAAAAAAAAAAAAGGTAGTATTATTATGCTTTTGCGTAATCTTAACACCAAAAGAGGACTTTGTAATGGCACCAGATTAATTGTAAAAGCATTGCGTGGAAATGTAATTATTGCACAAGTATTAACAGGTACAGCTGAAGGGCAAAATGTTTTCATTCCCCGAATAGATTTAGCCCCAAGCAATACTGAACTTAATTTTGTGTTAAGAAGAATACAATTCCCAGTTAAATTAGCATTCGCTATGACCATTATCAAAGCTCAGGGACAAACTAGAAAGAGTTGGAATCTTTTTGCCAGAGCCAGTTTTTAGCCATGGGCAGTTATATGTAGCTTTTTCAAGGGTAAAAAACTCTGCAGATGTAAAAGTTAAGGTCATAGACGGACAAGAACAAGGAAAATTAATAACTGGAAGTGATGCCTGTTTTACTAAAAAATGTTGTATATAAAGAAATATACTTAACCCCTTAATGACCGGACCATTTTTCAATTTTCTTACCCTTAATGACAATGGCTATTTTTACATTTCTGCAGTGTTTGTGTTTAGCTGTAATTTTCCTCTTACTCATTTACTCTACCCACACATATTATATACCGTTTTTCTCGCCATTAAAAGGACTTTCTAAAGATACCATTATTTTCATCATATCTTATAATTTACTATAAAAAAAATTAAAATATGAGGAAAAAATTGAAAAAAACACACTTTTTCTAACTTTGACCCCCAAAATCTGTTACACATCTATAACCACCAAAAAACACCCATTCTAAATAGTTTCTAAATTTTGTCCCGAGTTTAGAAATACCCAATGTTTAAATGTTTTTTGCTTTTTTTTGCAAGTTATAGGGTAATAAGTACAAGTAGCACTTTGCTATTTCCAAACCACTTTTTATCAAAATTAGCGCTAGTTGCATTGGAACACTGATATCTGTCAGGAATCCCTGAATATCCCTTGACATGTATATATTTTTTTTTAGAAGACAACCCAAAGTATTGATCTAGGCCCATTTTGGTATATTTCATGCCACCATTTCACCGCCAAATGCGATCAAATAAAAAAAAACTGTTACATTTTTCACAATTTTAGGTTTCTCACTGAAATTATTTACAAACAGCTTGTGCAATTATGGCACAAATGGTTGCAAATGTTTCTCTAGGATCCCCTTTGTTCAGAAATAGCAGACATATAAGTTGCTCCCACCCACCAACGAATGTGTTAGCCGCAATAGCCGATGCAGAGAGGGCCACAGAGTGGCCCTCTCTGCATCGGTGGGTAAATTATGGGATTGCAGTGATGGCTCAATGTTGAGGCATCACTACAATCCCTTGTAAGCAGCTGGAAGCGATCATGATCGCTTCCAGCACTTCAAACAACAGAGGACGTACCAGGTACGTCAATTGTCATTAAGGGGAGCTTTTCCTATGACGTACCTGGTACGTCCTCTGTCATTAAGGGGTTAAAGTAGATATAATTTAAAGAGAAGATGTTTTCTATTTATTTAGGGCAGTAGTTTGTCCAATTAGAGTGTGGCTATATCTGTAGTTTATTATATAGAAAATATTTTTGATATATTTAAGATAGTAGTCCATTAAAATTATAGTATTGCTACACCTGTAGCTTAAATTTTTATATAAAAGAAGAGTTACAAAATACGTTGTTTCTACATCTGTAGTTTAAAAAATAATTAGACTGCCCTCTGGGCAGGATTATCGACTAGTATAGTATAAAACAAGGAAGCATAGATAACATTTAGGAAATATGTATTGAAGGTAAAAGGCTTAAAGGGCAGGAAACACCACATTTTTCTTTCATGATTCAGAGCATACATTTGCAAACAACTTTACAATTTACTCCTTTTATCACTTTTGCCTCCTTCTCTTGGTATCCATTATTGAAGGAGCAGCGATGCACTATCAAGAGCTAGCAGAGCATATCGGTAAGCCAATGCCAAGAGGCATTTATTTGTAGCCACCAATTAGCACCTAGCTGCCAACTTCTGAGCCTACTTAGGTATGTTTTTCAACAAATGATACGAAGAGAATGAATCAAATTAGATACAATATTTAAATTGGAAAGCGGTTTATAATTTTATGATTTATCTAAATCATAAAATTAAAAAATATGGGTTTTATGTCCTTTAAAAAAAAGGGAATCTAAGTAGCAGTATGGGACATAACACAATGTATTAGGGAATGCAAACTAAAAAGCGAAAAAAACAATAATGCTTGTAAATGTAAACTACAATGTGTAATATCAGTAAAACTAATTCATAACCTGTTATATTGTACAGCATTAAAGGGATAGGAAAGTCACAATTAAAACTTGCATGATTCAGATAAAACATGCAATTTTAAGACACTTTTAAATTCACTTCTATTTTCAAATGTGCTTCGTCTTGGTATCCCTTGCTCAAAAAGAATAAGCACATATCTTACACTAGTGGGAGCTGCTGCTAATTGGTGCCTACATACATTTGTCTCTTGTGATTGGCTACCTAGATCAGCTAGCTGCCAGTAGTGCAATGATGTTCCTTCAGCAAAGGATTACAAGAGAATGAAGCAAACATGATATTTGAAAGTTGTTTAAAATCATATGTTCTATTCAAATCATGAAAGAAAATGTTAGGGTTTCCTGTCCCTTTAATCTCTTACTTTCAGCAAGAAATGCAGCAAGTGCCCCTTACAGAGCAAGGGTTTTAAAAAGAGTATTTTTCTGTGATGAATCTTGCAAAGGGCCTCTCTGACCCAGTGGACTTCACAGGAGCAGCTCGCTAACCAAACAAACCTTATTGCTTCTAGTCTCATTATTCCCCCTTTTTTGCATTATTCCCCCTTTTTTGCAAACTGGGTACAGCTGTCAGTACCAGAGATGGCCCCCAATAAGGCAGAGTGGGAGGGTTAAATTACCTTTTATTTTAGTACTGGCAGACTTTCTGCCAGTACTTAAGATGGCGGGGACAATTGTGGGGTGGGGGAAGGAAGGGAGCTATCAGGGGGTGGGATGTGTCAGGAGGGAGGCTGATCTCTACACTAAAGCTAAAATTAACTCTGCAAGCTCCCTACAAACTACCTAATTAACCCCTTCACTGCTAGCCATAATACACAAGTGATGCGCAGCAGCTTTTAGCGGCCTTCTAATTACCAAAAAGCAATGCCAAAGTCATATATGTCTGCTATTTCTGAACAAAGGGGATCCAAGAGAAGCATTTACAACCATTTGTGCCATAATTGCACAAGCTGTTTGTAAATAATTTCAGTGAGAAACCTAAAATTGTGAAAAATGTCACGTTTTTTTTAATTTGATTGCATTTGGCGGTGAAATGGTGGCATGAAATATACTAAAATGGGCCTAGATCAATACTTGGGGTTGTCTACTACACTAAAGCTAAAATTAACTCTAGAAGCTCCCTACATGCTCCCTAATTAACCCCTTCACTGCTGGGCATAATACACGTGTGGTGCGCAGTGGCATTTAGCAGCCTTCTTTTTTATTTCTCTTTTTATTATAGATTTTGGACAAATAACATAACTTGATGCTTCAATAACACATATTACAATGCATCTCTACAAGCCGTTACCCAAACCATTTCTTTACACTATATCACTTGTAGATAACAAAATCATAAACTTAGGCATCTTACACAATATTATTACATCATATTGAACAAAACCCCTTTTTTTATATATCAGAAAATATCTACTCAAAATGCCAAATGTAGTACTCGTACTTTACTCTTTCGTAAGTCGGAGAGAGGGGGAGAGAGGGGGAGGGAGAGGGAGGGAGAGGGGAAAAAAATAAAAAAAATAAGGGAGAGGAGAGAGGGCTAAGTGAATCTATCTCTCTCCTAATACACTTGTCTCTACCTACCAGATCCCCAATAATACTATCTCCGTATCTCTAAAGGGAAAGATAAGGTATTCTCTCTCCATCACAGGAAATCCTTTAATAAACATTGCCCATTTTTTGAAGAACGCACAAATATCCCTATCATTATTCATATCAACATTATATTGTTCAAGTATATATTGTTTTTTCAAGTAGTTTTTAACTTCTGCTAATTTAGGGATATCTGCTACCTTCCATTTCCTGAATAACAAATTTCTCACTGCCAAGATAATTACGTTAATTAGCTTCCTATGCTGAAAATTTTGTGTCTCGTCCCAAAGACAGACTATCTTTCTTAAATTAAGGTTCCCAATGGGAAGCTTCAAAGAATTAGAAGCCCAATAAGCAAATTTCTGCCACATCTGGTAAATTTTAGGGCATGCCCATATCATGTGGGTCAAATTGGCCCCCAGATAGGAGCACTTTGGGCACACCTGAAATGCTGAGTTACCCCATTTAAGCCCCTTTTCTGGGGTATAATTAGTTCTATATAATAATTTCACATGGGATTCAATCCAGGTTGAGGATAGTGTGCCTTGATTCACCAATTCAATGGATCTTTTAATGTGAGGTATACTTATCTCTACATCCGCAGTTAACTTAGTCCATTGCAGAGATATCTCTCTAAAATTAGAGTCATTTAATCTAGACATTATTATTTAATAACCCGTAGAGATTGAATAGAGTCCATTCTTAAACATTCTAATCCATATCTCAAGATCTCCCCTCAAACTCCTTAATAAGCGTATACGCATAATGTCTGGCTTGTATATATGCATAGAAGTCTTTATTCTCTAATTTAAATTCCTGCCTCAATGTACTTAATGTCTTAATTGTGGAGTTCTCCAACTCCACTAGCTGAACAATCCTAGATAACCCTAGTTCTCTCCATGTCTGAAAGACTTTTGACTGGGAACCATCTTGAAATTCTGGATTTCCCAGAATTGTTTGATATCTGGAAATTTAGCAGCCTTCTAATTACCAAAAAGCAAAGCCAAAGCCATATATGTCTGCTATTTATGAACAAAGGGGATCCCAGAGAAGCATTTACAACCATGTATGCCATAATTGCATAAGTTGTTTGTAAATAATTTCAGTGAGAAACCTAAAGTTTGTGAAAAAATTTGTGAAAAAGCGAACAATTTTTTTTTTATTTGATCGCATTTGGCGGTGAAATGATGGCATGAAATATACCAAAATGGGCCAAGATCAGTACTTTGGGATGTCTTCTTAAAAAAATATATATACATGTCAATGGATATTCAGGGATTCCTGAAAGATATCAGTGTTCCAATGTAACTAGTGCCAATTTTGAAAAAAAGTGGTTTGGAAATAGCAAAGTGCTACTTGTATTTATGGCCCTATAACTTGCAAAAAAAGCAAGGAACATGTAAACATTGAGTATTTCTAAACTCAGGACAAAATGTAGAAACTATTTAGCATGGGTGTTTTTTGGTGGTTGTAGATGTGTAACAGATTTTTGGGGTCAAAGTTAGAAAAAGTGTGTTTTTTTCCATTTTTTCCTCATTTTATAATTTTATTTATAGTAAATTATAAGATATAATGAAAATAATGGTATCTTTTGAACGTCCATTTAATGGCGAGAAAAACAGTATATA
Organism: Bombina bombina; assembly: GCF_027579735.1. Classification (NCBI taxonomy): domain Eukaryota; kingdom Metazoa; phylum Chordata; class Amphibia; order Anura; family Bombinatoridae; genus Bombina; species Bombina bombina. The sequence goes on along the minus strand of NC_069508.1, from coordinate 93,912,701 downwards.
ATATGTGTGGGTACAGTAAATGAGTAAGAGGAAAATTACAGCTAAACACAAACACTGCAAAAATGTCAAAATAGCCTTGGTCCCAAACGGACAGAAAATGGAAAAGTGCTGTGGTCATTAAGGGGTTAAGCATTACAGAAGATCTTTATAGGAAAGACAAGTTTTTAATGTATTTGAAACTATCATTTGTTAGCAAAATTTGCATTGTTTTGCAGTCCAGGGACATATCAAATAAGCCTCTTGCACATAGTTTATCTTCTTTCCGCTGACCAACTAGAGTCAATTATATCAATTATCTACTGCACTAATATAGCAATCGCTGTATATGCTGGTATATGAACAGCCTGGTTCTGAAGTCTGCAGGGTACACTCCAGCCTCTCAAGGGAGTGGAAAAAAACACAATTGTCAGAGTTAAATTACAGCAAAAGTGATTAAAATAAATACTGTAGTTAAAATATTCTGCAAAATTTTACTTTTTAATACAGATAATTAAATGTTTATGGGGCATTACATTTTTTGTTGAATATTATTTTAAAGGGATATGAAACCCAAATTTTTTCTTTTATGATTCAAATAGTGTAAAATTTCAAACAACTTTCCAATTTACTTTTATTAATTAAATTGCTTTGTTCTCTTTGTATCCCTTGTTCAAAAGAAAACCTTGGTAGGCTCAGAACCAGCAGTACATTACTGGGTGCTTGCTGCTGATTGGTGGATGCAAATATATTCTTCTTCTCATTGGTTCAGCTGATGTGTTCAGCTAGCTTCATGTAGTGCAGTGCTGCTCCTTCAACAAAGGATTCCATGAGACGGAACACATTTGATAATAGAAGTAAATGGGAAAGTTGTTTAATTTTTTATGCTGTATCTGAATCACTAAATAATTATATTGGGTTTCATATTCCTTTAATAACTGAACAGTATAAATATTTTCTCAAACTACTGTTTTACCACTGTAGACCACAGTGTAACTGATACCCCTACATATATATCTATATACAATTTTATTATAGTTTAATTCTTACCTAGCACAACCAGAACAGTCTTCATCAGTTTTATTGGCGTTCGTCTTCGACTTATAGATCCAGTGGTATGTGGAGACAAAACATTGGTTTTCCTCTTGACATACATGTAAATTCTCAAGTAAACTATCACCATTATAAAAAACACAACCAGATTTGACACTGTCCAGAAAGTTAAATAACTCCTACTATATACGGGCGCCAAGGATGAGCAGGTGGTGATGTTGCAGATGCAGTTCCAGCCAAGCGTTGGCACAGCACCCATAAATATAGCCACTACCCAAATCAGAAGAATCAAACACGTAACCCTTCGTTTGGTAAGGTTGCTATGAAGTCTCATTCGCATGATGGACATATGTCTTTCAACTGCTATAACCAGCAAGTTAGCCAGGGATGCGGACATGCTGGTGTCCAGTAAACCCTGACGTAGGAAATATCTGTGAACACTCAAAGTTCTCGATACTGGTCCTGTATGGAACATTAGGAACGCATAGGCAATTCCAGCAAAAAGGTCAGCGGCTGCTAAATTGGCAAGTAAATAGTAAAAAGGATAGTGAAATCTTTTGTTTATGACCACTGCAGCTATAACCATTAAGTTGGAGAGAAAAATGAAGAAGCAAACAAACGTTCCAAAGCACAAAGTAATGATAAGTCTTGATCCTGTCCAATCATCTTCTGTCGGAGACTTGCTCCAGTTGTAGAAAAAGTCCATTTTCTTATCATAATGACAGACATTCATCCTGACGTGAGCCCTAGCATTCTAGAGGATAAGCAGAGAAAAAAGACAATGTTAATTCCAATGTATTTAACAGATTTGAACATTTAACATCTTGGATGTCTCATAAGACATTTTACTGGAGAAGAGAAGACCTGCCATTTTGTTAGTAAAAATTGGCAAGACCAGTTGAGGACTGATATGAGGCAGGGTTAGGCAAATTCCTGGAAAGGTGTGGGCAAAATATACAATAAACAAATACTGTACGGATTTTAATACATATACACACACACACATATATATATATAGAGAGATCCCAAAAGAACGGAAAGCACTCTCCTGTTTTTAACAAAGTTTTTACTTTGTTAAAAACCGAAGAGTGCTTTCCGTTCTTTTGGGATCTCTATGTGCAGTGTTTGAAGTGCACCCCGGATGCTGCATCTGCTGTGAGCGTGCTAGGTTCATTTGGAGGTTTATATACAGTATATATATATATATATATATATATATATATATATATATATATATATATATATATATATATATATACTGTGTATATATATATCTTGGCAAGGCAAGTTGAGGACCGATATGAGGCAGGGTTAGGCAAATTCCAGAAAAGGTGTGGGCAAAATATACAATAAATAAATACTGTACGGATTTTAATACATATAGACACACATATGTATGTATATAAACATACAAACTCATGCACAGTGTGTTGCAAACCACAGAAAAATATGGTACAATGCCTTTAGCTATTTTATAATCAATATTAGAATATTACACTGTCACTTTCTAACAGTGTCGATATAGCCGGTATATTGTCAGGACTATAAACCACTGCACAGGATACTCCACTTTGGTTTTTCTCAGGTATTTTAGCAAATGCATCAGGTAAAGCAAAACACCAGGTATGTCACATTTCTCGTTATAGGTGTATATTCACACTTCTTTTTACAGGTATAATATCTTGTATCGCTCTTTATATACAGAAGTAGTGATAATATTTGAAGAAAACCTTCTCAAGAAGTAAATAAATAATGGACGAGCTTGGTTACTCACTGTTATCCGGCCTCACTCATGCAAGATGGCGGAGTTACTGTAGTAAACCGTTTCACCGGACAGCGTTACCTGTGGAAAGCCTGTGACTTGTATTTCCTTTGGCAGCAACCTCCAAATGCTGCAATATTTAACCAATTTTCACCATATGTAGAAATAAAAGTCTTGTGAGAGACAGAGCATTAAATCATTGCAGTAGATTTATTCGAATAAACAAACAGGTGAACACCACTCCACACACACCTCACAGCCACATCCAGCGGATGTGGCTGTGAGGTGTGTGTGGAGTGGTGTTCACCTGTTTGTTTATTCGAATAAATCTACTGCAATGATTTAATGCTCTGTCTCTCACAAGACTTTTATTTCTACATATGGTGAAAATATGTATGTATATATATATGTATATATATATATATATATATATATATATATATATATATAGAGAGAGAGAGAGAGAGAGAGAGAGAGGAGAGAGAGAGAGAGAGAAAGAGAGGGAGGAGAGAAAGGAGAGACACACATATATATATATATATATATATATATATAATGTAGAGAAAATAACTCATTGTGTAAACCATTTACAAATCTAGACAAGTCAGAAGACTTGCTTTTACCCCAGAAACTCTCTGATTACACTGTTTCCAATGTAGCAAAGGATTCTAGGTGAGATATGCAAATGCGGTTCACAATGACTCACTTTTTTACTTCTAGCCTGCTTTTTAAGGCAGACTTCCCTTTACGCCATAGCATTGCCGCATTACACA
>NC_069508.1:93894137-93904137 GCF_027579735.1 Bombina bombina | reverse complement strand
TTGCTGAAAAGTAAATAGATAAGCTCAGGATCATGCATATGGCTGCAACCCTATATGGTTGCAGTTTTGCATGAATGCTATACACTTGCAAGAGCATTAGATGTCAGCACATTCTTCTGCCATGTAGAGCTTCAGACATCTTCAACAACAAAAATACAATAAAAGCAAAGCAAATTTGCGGTTCAAGCTGTCTCCTTGGCACGACCAGGAGAGTTAGCAGGGCTGACTGTGTTTGGAGCTGTTTCTTTGCACAGTTATTAATTTCTACTGTAAGTAGAATTACATTTGTTTTTTATAAAAAAAAAAAAAAGCAAAGCAAATTTAATTATAGAAGTAAATTGCATATATATTTTTTTCAATTGTATGCTAGGTCTGAATCAAGAAAGTAAAACGTGTTTTGTGTCCCTTTAATAGCCATACATTTAAATGCAGCCCTTAAGGGTTGTACAAATATTGGCCTGTGGCACCGCATGTGTTAGGAAATTAGTCATTAGTGATAGTCTAAGCTCAAAGTGATGGTAAATCCTAGGGTTTGTGAAACACTAGGATTTAATAGTGCATTAAATAAAGGGGACTTTCATCCATGAAGTATAAAACACTTCATGCTGAAAGTTCCTTTTTTTGCCTCTGCTTTTGCCTCAGGCCACCCACAGCAAAATGCTATTTTTTCAATGAGGTGACATTTCCACCTCTTAGCCAATAGCCGTGCGGCCCAGCTGGCATTATGCTTTATGCTGGATAGCTAGCATGCTATTGGCTAAGATCACCTCACTAAAAAAATGGCGTTCTGCCGCTAGAGGCCTGAGGCACTCAGCCCGGCATATGCTGCAGACAAATAAAGGAACTTTCAGCATTAAGTATTTACACCTTATGACTGAAAGTCCCCTTTATTTGTTGCACTGGTAAATCCTAGCGTTTCAAAAACAAAAGGATTTACCATCACTTTAATAAGCCTTTTGCTTATCCCAGGCTTTTGTGAGGTCCCTAAAAGTGTTTGTCCCTAAAAGTGTACTATCTTTAATGGAAGTTTATTTCATGAATCAACCTCCCTTCCTACAAAAAGTGCAGATCAGATAATATTGAACTGCAATGAAGATGCTTCCTTAAAGGAAGAGTAAAGTCAAATGACACTATCATGATTCAGATAGAGCATGCAAAGAAAACCAACTTTCTAATTTACTTACATTATCAAAATAGATGTTTAGATGTTCATATCTAAATAAAAATGTGTCTTTTATGTGATTCAATGATTTTAGATAATAATATAGGTCCAGTGAGAGGTCCCTCTACTTTCCCTTCCACGGACTTAGATTAAAGTAAAATCGTTTTTTAAACATATTCTTTTTTATGATTGTATGGGCTCTTTCCCTATTTTTTACATTACACCTCTGTGATTTAATGTAAAGGAATAGAATCCCAACACTTATTTACATACAAGCTGGTATTTACAAAACCTCCAAAGGGGATTCAACTACACTCAGAGTGGTAATCTCCACTCCTAGGACATTTTACATACCTGATAAAACTGAGGTAAAACAAGGTGAGAGTCTTGGGATTAAAGTGAATATCACTTTAATGAGAAAGTGCCAGTTTTTTAAAAATATTTACCTTTTTCTTTATGAAAACAGACCGGCGATCTTCCACCTGCAGCTCCTGCTTTACTTAGCACAGCAATGACGAGTCCGGCTTCCTCCAATCATTGTGTGCACCCCAAGGCATCCAGCTCGTGAGGCCACAGATTTGTCATTGCTGCGCTAAGTACAGTAGGCGGAAAGATCGCCAGGCTGTTTTCATAAAGAAAAAGGTATTTGATAAAGGACGCTTAAATGTAAATCAATCTCAATCAATCTCTCTCTCTTCCTTCTCTCTCTCTCTCTCTCTCTCTCTAAAGATTGTTGGTTTGTGTACTGTAAAATCTAAGAATAATGAAAAAACTGAATATAAGTTATATAAAAGTATGGGAACCTCTGTACTGCTGTCCTCTGAAAGACCAGTCCTTCAATGCCGCTTTTGGAGGAAGTCTTTGGAGGAAGAAATTGTTCTGTGTTTAGAGTCTGGAAGGGCACTCGAGGGTGATGAATCCAGGCAGGAAAGACAAGTAAAGAAAGGGAGGGAGGCAAAAAAATAACAAAATTGAAAAAAAGAGAAAAGAGAGGCCAAAAATTAAAAAATCCATGCTTGAATATGAAAACTTCTCACTTGATTTTACCTCAATCACATGAGGTAAGTTGCTCGCATGGGTAGGAAGCAGGGGTGAAACTACAGGGGGTGCAGAGGTCGCAATTGACCTGCCACTGCCTGCACTGATATCATGTGAGTGTGACATGATGCTTCACTAGTGTCTCTGACTACAGAAGTTATTGTTTCTGTTTTACCCATTGGTGTGTGTGTGTGTGTGTATGTATGTGACTGTGTGTGTATTTATGCATGTATGTGACTGTGTGTGTTTATGCATGTATGTGTGTGTGTATGTATGTTTGTGCAACCAGCAAATTACAGACGTTGTTACTACAGCATGGGGGGGGGGGGGGGTAAACAGTGTCAGTCTATACAGTACCACTATATACAGTACAGGGGGGCTGGACCATGTCACAGACTACTGTGGTCACTTTGTAAAGTACTGGGGCGGGTAGGCTCAGGCCAGCCATCTCACCGGCATACAGACTGTGTCACTGACTCACTATATACAGTACTGGTGGGTTAAAGAGTGTCACTATATACAGTAATGGGGGTCAGACCATCTCACAGACTGTGGGCACAGGGTACCTCCTTTTGTAGACATGTAATCTGATTCACATTTTTTCTGTGTTAAATGTAAAAAAAAAAGAAAAAAAGATATGTATCAAATTCACTTTTTTTGGGGGGTGGGTGGGCCTTCTTTGATTCTTGCACCTGGGCCCTGTGGTTTCTAGTTACGCCTCTGGTAGGAAGTTATTCCCCACTGTGGTAAAGTTGATGTTTCACATTAGTTTTCTTTTGCGATTTCAACTTAAAGTGTAGGTGTGTTAGAGTAAATCTTAACTTAAATACACACAAATATGGGTGCAGTTTTCCAATTGAAATTAAAAGTACTTTATTTACACAGAATAAAAGGATCTTTAAATCTTATTTTGTTAAAACTCTGCTAGTTAATTGCAGACAATAGTAGCTTACTGGTATATAACAACTGTAATCGGGCATGTAGTTATCCGCAAACCAGTCTGTAAAAGTTGTGCAGAATTAACTTTGCTATATACTTGATATACGTGACGCCGGAGCTGCCTCTTGCACCTTAACAGGAGTGATACAAACTGATACAGCGAGGTGGATATTACACCACCGGATTCTGCGTAGGCATTGGCAACATTTTTTTCACATTGGTCCTTACCAGGACAGTTTAAAGGGATAGGAAAGTTAAATTTAAACTGGCATGATTCAGATAAAGCAGGTCATTTTAAGACACTTTTAAATTCACTTCTATTTTAAAACGTGCTATGTTCTCTTGGTATCCCTTGTTGAAAATAAATACGCATATATCATACACTAGTGAGAGCTGGTGCTAATTGGTGCCTGCACACATTTGTCTCTTGTGATTGGCTAACTAGATGTGTTCAGCTAGCTGCCAGTAGTGCAATGGATAACAAGGGAATGAAGTAAATTGGAAAGTTGTTTAAAAAGTTTATGTTCTATCTCAATTATAAAAGAATTTGGGGGTTTACTATCACTTTAAATAGGAGTATAACTCCAAGTATCAAGTATACAGCAAAGTTAAAGGGACACTGAACCCATTTTTTTTCCTTTTGTGATTCAGATAGAGCATGCAATTTTAAGCAACGTTCTAATTTACTCCTATTATCAATTTTTCTCCGTTCTCTTGCTATCTTTATTTGAAATAAAAGCCATCTAAGCTTTTTTGGGTTAAGAACTGGACAGCACTTTTTGATTGGTGGATGATTTTTTTTCACCAATCAGCAAGGACAACCCAGGTTGTTCACCAAAAATGGGCCGGCATCTAAACTTAGATTCTTGCATTTCAAATAAAGATACCAAGAGAATAAAGAAAATGTGATAATATGAGTAAATTCGAAAGTTGCTTAAAATTTCATGCTCTATTTGAATCACAAAAGAAAACATTTGGGTTCAGTGTCCCTTTAATTCTGCACATATATCTAATGTGATATTTGTATATTAATATGCTAGTCATGTTCTTGTGTAAGTCACAGTATATCTCCTACCGATCTGAAAGATTTTTGTATCCTGTGTTTTCAAGGCATGAAAGCAACAGACAAGTCCCATCTAGTATAGAAATCTGAAGAGTGGCTCCTATGATAATGCAAAAAGGAAGTAATTATAAAGCCTGCTTTGCTTTTTCAATTATCTTTAATCATTCATTTCATAGATAGATTTCTATTTGCTGTAAACAATTCAAAAAGCAATGTAACATATTTCAAAAACTATTTCATCACCAAACTTTGGTCAACTAAAATGATTTGTTTCAAATCATAAAAATGATGCAAAAATATCAAATTTAAAATTAAACTGATTCCAACAGAGCACGCAAATTAAATTTTTTTTTTTTTTTTAAATGATATCAATTTAGCTTTATTTTCTTGTCTGGGCTCATAGGTTTTCAGCACTCTATGGCAGCAGTGTTTGCAACAATGTTTAATATTGCTGCATTGTTGCAAATACTGACATATACACTCCTTAACTATTATGAACCTACATAGGTTTACTCTTTAAAGGGATATTCTAGTCAAAATTAAAATGTCATGATTAAGATAGAACATGCAATTTTAAGCAAATTTCTAATTTACTCCTATTATCACTTTGTCTTTGTTCTCTTGGAATCTTTATTTGAATGTAAACTTAGAAGCCAGCCCATTTTTGGTTCAACACCTGGGTAGCGCTTACTGATTTGGTGGCTACATTTAGACACCAATTAGAAAGCGCTACCCAGGTGCTGAACCAAAAATGGGCCGGCTCCTATGCTTACATTCTTGCTTTTTAAAATAAAGATAGCAAGAGAACAAAGAAAAAGTCATAATAGGAGTAAATTATAAAGTTGCATAAAATTGCATGCTCTATCTGAATCATGGAAGTATAATTTTGACTAGACTATCCCTTTAAGGAAGGATACCAAGAAAACAAAGGAAATTTGATAACAGAAGTAAATAAGAAGTTGGGTCATTCTCTTGGTATCCTTTGCAAGAGGAGCAGCATATGCACTGCTGGGAGCTAGCTGAACACATTGGGTGAGCCAATGACGAAGCATATATGTGCAGCCACCAATCAGTAGCTAGTACCCAGTACTGCATTGCTGACCTTGAGCCCACCTATGTATGCTTTTCTACAAAGAGAACAAACCAAAATTAGATAATTTAAATATATTGGAAAGTAACTTAAAAATTACGTTTTTTTATTTTATTTTACTTTCCCTTTAGTTATGAGATGTCTGCCTTTTACAAACTGTAATGCCACAAAAATGGTATTGATTTAAAAAAACAAACAAAAAAAACTGTTTGATACTCAATGAATAAAAAGATAACAGCATCTGGTTATTTTTACTGTTCCTAGTGCATTGTAAACCTATAAATTATGTATAGTTTATTCAGTTTGTTTCTTCATCTACTATTAGAACATTAAATTAGATTAAAAATAATCTAAAATCAAAGAAGGTTTTTAAGGATATTGTACTTGAAAATGCATTTAAAATAGAAACATTTAAACGTCAAAAATACATTTGTTTTGAAGAACTTTTTTTATTTTTTTATTATTATTATACTTTATTTATAAAGCGCCAACATATTCCGCGGCGCTGTATTTAAATAAAACAATGAAATAAAACTTGTAAGAGACAGGACAAATTTTTCAAACACATACAGGAGGAATTGAGGGCCCTATTCCCGTGGGAACTTACAATCTAGAAGGGTAGGAGGTTTAGAAACAGGAGGTGAGGACTGCAAGATTGAGAAAGATGTTAATGCAGAGTTAGATGAGGGAAATGTTGTTAGGTAAGAGAAATTAATTTATTACTGAGTTGGATGGTCGGCTTCCCTGAACAGAAAAGTCTTAAGAGAGCATTTAAAGGAAGAAAGATTAGGGCAATGCCTGACAGCACGAGGGAGAGTGTTCCAGAGGGTAGGTGCTGCACAAGAGAATATCATGAGAGGAGGTGATAGTCGCGGATGCAAGGAGCAGGTTATTGTTGGATCTTAGTGGGCGGGCTGGAGTATACTTGTTGTTTATTAGTGAGGATAGGTAGTGGGGAGCGGCATTGGTGAGAGCTTTGTATGTAAGGGTGAGAATTTTGAATTTAATAAATGTTATGTAAAAGTTGTTTAAATTAAAGGCACGGTCATCACCAAAATTGTTATTGTTTAAAAAGATAGACAATTCCTTTATTACCCATTCCCCAGCTTTGCACAACCAACATTGTTATATTGTTACACTTTATAACATTTAAACTTCTAAATTTCTGCCTGTTTCTAAGCCACTACAGAAAGCCTCTTATCAAATAATTATTTTTTTTTTAGCTTTTTACAAGTTCCTGCTAATTCATGGGTGTCATATAGATGACATTGTGCTCTCTTCCATGGAGTTGTGGCTGACACTACATTAAAATGCAAGTCAATAGATAATAAATAAATAGTCATGTGATCAAGGGGCTGTCAGAAGAGGCTTAGATACAATGTAATCAAAAGTGTATAACAAAACTGGAGAATGGGTAATAAAGGGATTATCTATCTTTTTAAACAATAACAATTTTGGGGTAGACTGTCCCTTTAAATTGAAACTAATTCAGCAATATTGGCTTTGAACTTCAACTGCCTCTGCTTTACTAGTGGGGAAGAGACAAACCTCTGTATGTATGACAAGAAAAACTTTGTTTACACAGGTCAGAGTTTAATTTAAAAAAAAAACAAAACAAAAATAACAAACCTTCTCTTTTTTAAATAAAACAAAGGTTTTGAGTACAAAAGGCCCTTAAAATTTTAAAAAGTATCTTCATGTTTATTGCAGATTTATACATCCCAACCCACTGGTGAAAGTTTGTGAACATTGACATTAAATATTTACAACTCAAAACAATGCTTGAAATGATGATTGCAGTTGAGTTTGTTTTCTATTTGTGACCCAGATCTGCATTAGAAAGGTGTCAGGGTTTTGATCTCCCTGTGGAGGTGCGCTCACGGATGCATATCAGAATGAAAAATGTCCAAAAAAACAGCAGCTCTTCCAAGAATTTTGGGTACGATGAAGAGATCTATAGTAGAGATAAGAAGGCGCCAAACATAGGGTGATATTGTCACTAACTGGAAGCACACTCGGGTAACAGATAGAAGGGATACTTACAAACACAGCGGCACCACAATGTGCCTAGCAAAACAGACCGGGACCTCAACCGTCGCCCGGAAGACCAACCAATGGCGTGCACCAAGCCTCCCGCAGTCACGTGAGTAGTGTGGCCAATCACAAACCCTTAGGCTCACACCCTTTCTTCCAAGTTTCCGAATAGGCTAAACAGCAACAGTGTAGACAAACCAGGTGTCCCATACACTGCAATCTCTGGAAATTGATTGGTTAGGATATAAGGGTAAAGAGATAACCCACTCCAAGAGGTACTATAAAAACAATTTATTTAAAATGTCTTTAAAATCAGCAACGCGTTTCTCGGCCACGCAGGGCCGTTTCATCAGGCGTTGCTGATTTTAAAGACATTTTAAATAAATTGTTTTTATAGTACCTCATTGGAGTGGGTTATCTCTTTACCCTTATATCCTAACCAATCAATTTCCAGAGATTGCAGTGTATGGGACACCTGGTTTGTCTACACTGTTGCTGTTTAGCCTATTCGGAAACTAGGAAGAAAGGGTGTGAGCCTAATGGTTCGTGATTGGCCACACTACTCACGTGACTGTGGGAGGCTTGGTGCACTCCATTGGTTGGTCTTCTGGGCGACGGTTGAGGTCCCGGTTTGTTTTGCTAGGCACATTGTGGTGCCGCTGTGTTTGTAAGTATCCCTTCTATCTGTTATCCGAGTGTGCTTCCAGTTAGTGACGATATCACCCTATGTTTGGCGCCTTCTTATCTCTACTATAGATCTCTTCATCAGATCTGCATTAGTAGCTTGTAAGGCAATATCAGCTGCCCATAAGATATGAAACCCAAGTGTGTTCTTTTGTGATTCAGACAGCATACAATTTAAACAAACGTTTCTAATTTACATCCCTTTTAAATGTTCCTTGTTCCGATGGTAATTTTGTTGAAGAGATACATAGGTAGGCATCCGGAGCTCTGCATTCGCACATATACTGTAAGGGGCCTGTGCACCAGCATTAAACACCACACAGTGGTTTTTATGGCACATATGAAGTTTTTACAGACCCAATACACACTATTGCCAGCTCTCTAAAATATAATACTTCTTAATCTCTCCACTAACTCTGAGATGGCAAACTTAAAGGGACAGTCAACACCAGAATTTTTGTTGTTTTAAAAGATAGATAATTCCTTTATTACCTATTCCCCAGTTCTGCATAACCAACACAGTTATATTAATACACTTTTTACCTCTGTGATTACCTTGTATCTAAGCCTCTGCAAACTGCCCCCTTATTTCAGTTCTTTTGACAGACATGCTTTTTAGCCAATCAGAGCTGGCTCACCTGAACTCCACATGCATGAGCTCAATTTTCTCTATATGACACACATGAACTAATGCCCTCTAGTGGTCAAAATGTAGTCCGATTAGAGGCAGTCTTCAAGGTTTAAGAAATTAGCATATGAACCTCCTAGGATTAACTTTCAACTAAGAAAACCTAGAGAAGAAAGTAAAATTGTTGATAAAAGTAAATTGGAAAGTTGTTTAAAATTATATTCCCTATTTAAATCATGAAAGTTTTTTTTGGACTTGACTGTCCCTTTAAATCACCCCAAACACATTAGTTCAGTGAGATTGACAGGTGGTGCAAAAGTAGGGGTCAGAGTTGCACAAGGCAAGCGTTGTGCAATACTACTTCACGGCAGTGGGCATAGTGTCCCCTGGCTACTCGCCACAAAGACAAAGTTGGGAGCCTGGTCTATCCGACCCATTATGTTTTTTCTACTTGCCTCAGAAATGGAACATAAGGGAGATTAAAGGGATATGAAACGCAACATTTTTCTTTCATGATTCAGATAGAGCATGCAATTTTAAACAACGTTCAAATTTACTTTAATGATCAATTTTTCTTTATTCTCTTGGTATCTTTTGTTACAAAACAGGGATGTGTGCATAAGGAGCCAACCCATTTCTGTAGAACTATATGGCAGCAGTTCTGCAATAATGTTATTCATTTGCAGGAACACTAGATGGCAGCACTATTCCCTGACATGTAGTTCTCCAGATGCCTACCTAGGTATCTCTTCAACACAGAATATCATGGGAACAAAACAAATTTGATAATAAAGTAAAATGGAAACCTTTTATAAAGATGGTATTCTCTGTCTAAATTCAATTTTTAGGTGTGATATCCCCTTAACAAAAAGTTATCCTCATTTTCTTTTGTTTTTTTATGGGTCCTTATATTTTTGAGGATCATTAAATAGGTGCCCTAGGTTGACCTGGTGTTAAAGGGACAGTCTACACCAGAATTGTTATTGTTTATAAAGATAGATAATCCCTTTATTACCCATTCCCCAGTTTTGTATAACCAACACAGTTATAATAATATACTTTTTACCTCAGTGATTACCTTGTATCTAAGCCTCTGTAGACTGCCCCTTTATTTCAGTTCTTTTGACAGACATGCATTTTAGCCAATCAGTGCTGACTCCTAGGTAACTCCACAGGCGTGATCACAATGTTATCTATATGGCACACATTAACTAATGCCCTCTAGATGTGAAAAACTGTCAAAATACATTCAGATAAAAGGCAACATTCAAGAAATTAGCATATGAGCCTACCTAGGTTTAGCTTTCAACTAAGAATACCAAGAGTACAAAGCAAAATTGATGATAAAAGTAATTTGGAAAG
>NC_069508.1:93829137-93889137 GCF_027579735.1 Bombina bombina | reverse complement strand
TGAACAAGACACACAAGCTGAAACGTCAAGACTGGGCCAAGAAATATCTCAAGACTGATTTTTCTAAGGTTTTATGGACTGATGAAATGAGAGTGAGTCTTGATGGGCCAGATGAATGGGCCTGTGGCTGGATTGGTAAAGGGCAGAGAGCTCCAGTCCGACTCAGACGCCAGCAAGGTGGAGGTGGAGTACTGGTTTGGGCTGGTATCATCAAAGATGAGTTTGTGGGGCCTTTTCGGGTTGAGGATGGAGTCAAGCTCAACTCCCAGTCCTACTGCCAGTTTCTGGAAGACACCTTCTTCAAGCAATGGTACAGGAAGAAGTCTGCATCCTTCAAGAAAAACATGATTTTCATGCAGGACAATGCTCCATCACACGTGTACAAGTACTCCACAGCGTGGCTGGCAAGAAAGGGTATAAAAGAAGAAAATCTAATGACATGGCCTCCTTGTTCACCTGATCTGAACCCCATTGAGAACCTGTGGTCCATCATCAAATGTAAGATTTACAAGGAGGGAAAACAGTACACCTCTCTGAACAGTGTCTGGGAGGCTGTGGTTGCTGCTGCACGCAATGTTGATGGTGAACAGATCAAAACACTGACAGAATCCATGGATGGCAGGCTTTTGAGTGTCCTTGCAAAGAAAGGTGGCTATATTGGTCACTGATTTGTTTTTGTTTTGTTTTTGAATGTCAGAAATGTATATTTGTGAATGTTGAGATGTTATATTGGTTTCACTGGTAAAAATAAATAATTGAAATGGGTATATATTTGTTTTTTGTTAAGTTGCCTAATAATTATGCACAGTAATAGTCACCTGCATACACAGATATCCCCCTAAAATAGCTATAACTAAAAACAAACTAAAAACTACTTCCAAAACTATTCAGCTTTGATATTAATGAGTTTTTTGGGTTCATTGAGAACATGGTTGTTGTTCAATAATAAAATTAATCCTCAAAAATACAACTTGCCTAATAATTCTGCACTCCCTGTATATATATGTGTGTGTGTGTGTGTATATATATATAGAAGCAAAATCCAAAAGGATGACGTCAGCATCCACAATTCATCAAAGTGTTGTCTTTATTTACGGTGACATGAAGACAGAAAGCAGCAATGTTTCGGGTCCATCGGGCCCGAAACATTGGACCCAAAACGTTGCTGCTTTCTGTCTTCATGTCACAGTAAATAAAGACAACACTGATGAATTGTGGGTGCTGACGTCTTCCTTTTGGATTTTGTTTCTATGCATGAGAGGTGTGCAGGACCCTCTGACTTACGTGCACCCCACAAGAAAAAGTTTCTGCAAACTTCTTTATCATTGCTGGATCCTCCATTGTTTCTATATGTATATATATATATATGTATCACATTTTGGATATAGTAATTATTCAATATAACAGATCCTGTTGAAATAATATGTTGGGATTTTACATTACATTTTTAACTGCACCTATATGAAGAAAAACAAAGTACTAAAGGGCAACAAACGTCCATATATTAGAAAAAAGCAAGGAATCTTGTGGTTTCACTACTTGTGTAAAGGTAATTTGAATGGCCTCTGTACTCCCCCATACCCTGCATGTAAGCACAAGTAGAAAAATGATTACACAGAAGCTCTGCAGTTAACAGCAAACAGTTTAGTAATTTAAGGAGGGGGCACAGTCTGAAATATACAATTTCCTTCTCAAAACACAGTGACCAGGTGTGTTCTGGCAGGGTTTTCTTTTTTTTTTTTGGCCTATATTTCAATACTAGAAAGGATATTTAATACCTCTTGCTTTCGTAAAAAACATTGATCTTGTCCCACGCTCCCTAGGAAGGCTAAACACCAAATTCTGTAGCCTGCAAATCAATCAGCATTTTGAAAACCTAGGTTTACACATTTTTCTTTTTGGCCTTTCTATGGAGAGTGGGGAAAGCATTTTTTTTACACAAAAGCAAAACATTTATTTAATGTATTTTTAAACCTTTAAAGCATTACAACGTATATATTTGTTGTGCGGTACATTGTTTATTATACCGCACAACCTATATATATATATATATATATATATATATATATATATATATATATATATATATATATATATATATATATATATATATATATGAGTTCCTGAGCTCATGGCATCTGTCTCCATATGGTATATATTGTGCCCTAGTTCCATATGAAGGCAGATGACAGATCATTACAGACGGTGACACTGTGTGTGTCACCATCTGTAATGATCATCTGCTGGTTCTGGCGGGAGGGAATCGGGGGGGGGGGGGGAGTCCAGCAGCGGATGGAGCAGAGGGATGGCCATACACTACGGAAATAAAAATAAAAGTGAGGCAGGGAAGGAGAGCTACACTACAGAAAAAATGTGGGATGGGGGTCCCAAACTAACTATCCCTATAGTCAAAGCCGTCTTAACAGCACTAGGTTTTAGCCATAGCCGCCTTCTAAATAGGATCCCGGGCTGGAGGGAGTGCCATCATTAAAATCACCCGATCTTGTGAACGATCACGTGAATTCAATTTTTACTTATTTGTTTCGATATAGACAAAAAAATCCCACCAGGAAGTGGTTAATTACCCTTATTTATTTATTCAACAACATTCTTTTTTTTTTTTTTAATATATCTTTTTATTTAAAAAACAAAACAAAAACAAACAGTTGGCATTAACAATACATATATACAAAGAAAAAACAGATCAAATATGCTATCACAAAACCTATATGATTTGTAGCAAAATTATGATACAATAGAGTTCATTAGACACTAGCTCAGACATAGCACATCCACATTAAGAAAACACTTTAACCCACTGGCTGCACATAATAAACACAATTGATATGTGTGCTGTAAAATTCAGTGCACATTTATGGCACTTCAGTTTGACCATTTTATTTTCCCTCTATCAATATTTCAACACTTATCCCTTTAAATCTCTATACAAAGTTGAAAAAAAAACTAAAACAAAAAACATGAGATCTGACTCACTGTAGAATTTTCATTTGTAGATTAGTTTAGACAGTAGCATGATGTAAACATACAATGATTTCAGGAAAGCACCCAGGTGGCTGTCTACCACGAGGAACTGTTGTCCTATCATTCTGGAGTTGTGTGTTTGTGTGTGTATATATATATATATATATATATATATATATATATACCACACACAGAGAAAGTCGGACCACTCATTTGCAAGACTTGTCTGGGGTTAACTGACTGGGTCTTTGGATTCTGTGCAGCTGGCTTTATTTTGTTTGTTACCTCAATAAAACATGGATACTTTTACTAAAAAGTGCTGACGCTACCTATTTGTTTCACTATATGTATATGTGAGGCTGGCAGACCTCACTAAGCGTACGTGCACTAACTAAGAAAGGATAAAGATGTTGAAATAACAAAGAAAGAAAGGTGCTGGACTTACCTATTGGAGTTGTGTCTATATATATATATATATATATATCTCAATCTTTTTCCCCTTACATTATTTTATTTATATATATATATTTATATGAATATAGATAAGAAAAAAAAAAGATTCTTTAACAACGACAAAGCAAGATAAAAAAAATTCTTTTATTAATAATTTATGCAGAATATATGATTATTACTGGTTGCTAGTTTCTGATAAATCAGTATATAGTTTCTCATGATATAAAATATTTAAATGTGTTAAATTGATTGGATTACTAATAAATTATTTTAAACCTGTTCCAGTATTTATTATAATATGGCTAAATATATTGTGTTATATGTATAGAAAGGTCAAAAAGGAAATGTGCATGCTTCCATTAGCAAAAATGCTTCTAGTAAAAGTTATTACTGTATTTCTGCGGGATACGCACGTAGAAGGCCGTGCACCAGTATCCAAACACTGCAATTTCTCAGAGCTAGCTGTGGAGTCTATTGCTTCTAAAGACATCATTTCTGTCATAGAAGACACTGCTTACTCTCTAAACAGGCATGGTGTTTTAATACTGGTGAAGAGGCCCTCACAGGATATTATTATAACATTTACTCAAAATGTTCTCCTCTTTTTTTTTTTTTTTTTTTTTTTTTTTTTATTTATTGTCCAACAAGGCAAACAGCAACATTTTGTAAAGTCCTGTACTGTACCTTTAAGGCATAGGTCAAGAGTCTATATAAGGCCCCTCCTCATCCTGTTGCATTGCTAAGTATTTTGAATTCATTAGGTTCATAGTTACTACAGAAGTTTCTGCTTAGCCTTTTCTAAGGCCTAAAAGTCTTCAAGCTAAAGATTCTACAAGTGTGCAGAAGTGTGGGTAAATAGTGCGCTGGTGAAATAAAGTATCAAACTCCTTACAGTGTTTTTAGATCCTTCAATCTAAAAGTAATGTGTAGAGAAAAGAAAAGAGGTTTTGTAAGGGCGCTAATAGCTAAAGATACTATGTGGATTTATAAAGTGTATATCTGTGATAAAAGTTTAAAGTATTAATAAAGTCAGATCTAAAAAATGTGTAAAAAACATACAGTTTATTTACTTAGTTACAATATGATTAAAGAGCTTATAGAGACGTCTCTAGTGCAAATCAATAAAATTTAAAAACAGACAGAATTACAGAAAAAATAAATAAAAGATAAGATAAAAGAGCAAGTAGTACTATTTGAGAATATTCGTATGCTACTTATTATGTTGGTCACTCAGAAATATCACATGTGATGTGACTAGGCAATTTGCCAAATTTTCGTGAGTATTTTAAAGTTCATAAAATTTCATAAAATTTCATACATACTTCCATTTGAAATTCGTTTACCAACTGGATAAAAATTTTGAAAAAAGATGGAGCTTAAAGCAGAGCTGTGCATAAAAAATGTTTGTATCGAGTTGTATCTTTCTGTCAAGATATACCAGACCTTTGTATTAGTTTCACAGCAAACTTTCAGGGATAATTATCATGTCCATATATATGAACCAAGAGAGATGTCCCATAAACTTATTTTGCTAATGGTTTGAGATTGCAGTTTGCGACTCCCATACAAATTGTACCTTATCGTATACGTGAGCTACAGCAGGGTATCCTGTGCATCCTGCAGCTCGGTTCCTCCGATAGTGTCCTCGTGTTGTTGGCGTCTGACGTCACATCCAATGTGTGGGGGCCTGCCCTGCGTCCACCAATCAATGCTTAGCCAGTTTCAGGACACCTTTTTGCATCCGATACAAAGTGTACAATTTTCTTCTTATTTCTGATACTTGCTTGTACCGGTCAGCAGAGGTGTGTTTGAATGAAATAAATTTACCTGCACTTAGTGCTTTTAAGCACGCAGGTTCCGATGATATATAATTTCAATGTCTTTTGTTAACAATCAACCCGGGTTGGTTCATTCGGTTCAAACGATAGTGGAGTCAAGGATACAGTCTTTAGCTTCTACGCGTTTCACTCCCTCTAGGAGCTTTATCAAGAATGATTCTGACTGTTTGACTCCTCTCTTTAATAGGTGTATCCAGTGTCTCATTGGTTCAAAGAAATCTCGTAGTTAAGGTGGTATCCATGGTTTGCACTTGCTCCTAATACATTGCTCCATCATAATATTTATCACAAGTTTGACCAAACATATTTCAGACCAATTTATTTTAAAACAATTTCATTGTCGTGTTACCTTAAGACAATTTAATTTATTTAAACCTATTATGTTAAGGATAGGTGGATATGTGGAGAAACATATAATAGGATTGTTAGGTTAAGGGTGCACTAAAAAATACATTCTTTAATCTAGAAGAAATGGTGAGATGTCCAATTCTGAATTTAACCCTTTGGGGAATAGCGTGTCAAATTTAAAGATGTACTCTGCCTCTTTAAGGAGCAGTTTCTTCTGTATATCCCCGCCTCTCCAGTGTTTTTCTACTTTGTATATACCCCAATAGGATAGATCTTTTGTGTTGCCCTTATGTGTGGTTTTGAAATGTTTATACAGGTGTGTGTCTTCCATTCCATTCTCTATATTATTGAGATGTTCCCTGATTCTATCTCTCAGAGTTCTCTTAGTTTCTCCAAAATAAAAAAGATTGCAAGTGCATTTTAGGAC
Source organism: Bombina bombina (assembly GCF_027579735.1). Classification (NCBI taxonomy): domain Eukaryota; kingdom Metazoa; phylum Chordata; class Amphibia; order Anura; family Bombinatoridae; genus Bombina; species Bombina bombina. Next base: position 93,883,089 of record NC_069508.1, on the reverse strand, counting down.
ATAGATAATACCTTTGTGTGAGCATCTTATAAGTTCTTTGATTGGTATGGTATTGTTAGGACCTATCTGTATCATATTGGATTTATTGCTGTGTTTACATGACTTACATGTGTAACATGGGAAGAAACCTGTTAATTTTTGTCCATGGAGGTCTTTTTGTATTAATTTGTTTTTATTGGGTTTTTTTAGGTCACTAGGTGCAAGGGTTGATTTTAAATTACTAGCTTTTTTGAAAACAAAACTGGGGTTATCTGTAACTTTTTCTCCCAGGATATTGTCTTCCTTGATGAGATGCCAATGCTTTTTTATGATTTTTTCACCATATTATGATCAATGTGATAGTCTGTTATAAATGGAATTTTTATTTTATTTTCATCTATATTTGTTTTTTCTTTGTATGTTAATAATGATTCCCTATTGGTGTTTTTAGCCCTTTCTAATGCTTTTTTGGTATGTGTTGTGTTATAACCTCTTGAGTTAAATCTTTCTATTAGTGTTCCGGCCTGAATTTCAAAGTCTGCCATCCTAGAGCAGTTTTTTCGAACTCTAAGGCACTGCCCTATTGGTATGTTATCCTTCCAAGCATCCAGATGACAACTTTTAGCGTGCAAATAATTATTACAGTCAACTTGTTTAAAGTATGTTTTTGTCTCTATCTTATTGCCCAATACTATCATTTCTAAATCAAGGAAGGTAATTCCTTCTTTACTTTGGTTATGTGTGAAGTGTAGACCTAAAGTATTTTGGTTCATTTTTTCAAACATTTTGATTAGATCGGTCTCCTGCCCTTTCCAAATTATTAACAGGTCATCTATGTACCTTTTGTAGAGTACAAGGTTTGCACCATAGCCGCCAGACCCAAAGAAATTCTCTTCCCAAAGGCCCATAAAAAGATTGGCATAGCTAGGTGCAAACCTTGTACCCATTGCTGTTCCTTCTGTTTGGAGATAGAACTTATTATCAAAGGAGAAATAGTTGTTCTCTAAAATGAATTTGATGCTCGTTAAAATGAATTCCTTATGTATTTCTGGCATATCTGTGTCTTTTGATAGATAATGGTTAATTGCCTCCATTCCCTTTTTATGGTCTATTATAGTGTAAAGTGACGTTACATCACATGTGGCTAGGTACATATCATCTTCCCACTGAAAGGTATTTAGGATGTTGAGTACTTGAGTGGAATCCCTCAAATAAGAGTTTAGATTTGTTACATATTTTTGTAAGTATCCGTCTACATATCGTGAAAGATTGGAGGAGATGGAATCGATCCCTGATATGATGGGCCTACCAGGGGGATCGATTAGGCTCTTGTGAATTTTTGGTAGAAAGTAAAAGATCGGTATTCTTGGATTGTGCGGAGTTAAGAATTGAAATTCTTTATCATTTAATACACCTGATCTTTTACCCTCTACCAGTAATTTATTCAATGTTTGTACATATTTATTAGTAGGATTAAGATCCAATTTTTTATATGTTGTGATATTGTCTAATAGTCTGTGGGCTTCAATGAGATATTTGGCGGTGTCCATCACGACTATGCCGCCGCCCTTATCTGCAGATTTTATGGTTAGTTCTTTATTGTTCTGTAAATTGTTTATGATGGATTTTTCTTTCAGGCTCAAATTAAACTGTTTTGGTTGTTTGGGATTACATCTTTTGATGTCTTTCAGTACTAATTTTTCGAAAGTATCTAGATAATTCCCTTTTGATTGTATAGGGTTAAATTTCGATTTGGGTTTTAAATTGGAGTGATTAATTTTCACGGGTGCTTGTATACTTAGCTGTCTCTCTGTAGGGTTTTTTAAGAAATGTCTTTTCAAAGTAAGATTTCTCACGAATTTTTTTACATGTATAAAAGTATTGAATTTATTGAGTCTAGCAGTGGGGGCATATGTAAGACCTAAGCTCAGGACTTTTTCTTCCTCTTTGTTTAGGGGAGTGCTACTTAAATTATATATTCCTTGCGTGTTATTAGTTATCTCCCTCTTTTTGCTACTTTTTCTGGATAATCCCCTTCCTCTCTTTCCTCTAATCCCCTTTTTCTTCTGGGATTTGTTGCTGTTTCTGGTTGGAAGAGTTCTCTTGAGGTGCCCTCTCTCAGAGGGCTTTTCCCTAAAAAAAAGGGGGGAATCATTATGTGTTTGGTATTCTCTTCTTTGCTCTAGGTCTCTTAGGGGTTCAAACCTATTATGGGTCGGGGTTCTCCAAGAGTCCCATTGTCTATTTTCTCTCCTATAAGTTCTTGGGTGCTCCCACTCACTGGGTTTTTCATTGTATGTTCTGGAATGGGTATTATCTATCCTATTATGTGGATGATATTGTTCTCTTGCTCTATGCCATGATTGTTGGTTGTGATGACGGTCTCTATTATAGTTAAATGATCTTTCAGTTTGATAGTTATTCCTATTGGATGTGTTTTGATACCTATAATTATCATAATGATGATAAAAGAACTTATAAGATGCTCACACAAAGGTATTATCTATGTCCTAAAATGCACTTGCAATCTTTTTTATTTTGGAGAAACTAAGAGAACTCTGAGAGATAGAATCAGGGAACATCTCAATAATATAGAGAATGGAATGGAAGACACACACCTGTATAAACATTTCAAAACCACACATAAGGGCAACACAAAAGATCTATCCTATTGGGGTATATACAAAGTAGAAAAACACTGGAGAGGCGGGGATATACAGAAGAAACTGCTCCTTAAAGAGGCAGAGTACATCTTTAAATTTGACACGCTATTCCCCAAAGGGTTAAATTCAGAATTGGACATCTCACCATTTCTTCTAGATTAAAGAATGTATTTTTTAGTGCACCCTTAACCTAACAATCCTATTATATGTTTCTCCACATATCCACCTATCCTTAACATAATAGGTTTAAATAAATTAAATTGTCTTAAGGTAACACGACAATGAAATTGTTTTAAAATAAATTGGTCTGAAATATGTTTGGTCAAACTTGTGATAAATATTATGATGGAGCAATGTATTAGGAGCAAGTGCAAACCATGGATACCACCTTAACTACGAGATTTCTTTGAACCAATGAGACACTGGATACACCTATTAAAGAGAGGAGTCAAACAGTCAGAATCATTCTTGATAAAGCTCCTAGAGGGAGTGAAACGCGTAGAAGCTAAAGACTGTATCCTTGACTCCACTATCGTTTGAACCGAATGAACCAACCCGGGTTGATTGTTAACAAAAGACATTGAAATTATATATCATCGGAACCTGCGTGCTTAAAAGCACTAAGTGCAGGTAAATTTATTTCATTCAAACACACCTCTGCTGACCGGTACAAGCAAGTATCAGAAATAAGAAGAAAATTGTACACTTTGTATCGGATGCAAAAAGGTGTCCTGAAACTGGCTAAGCATTGATTGGTGGACGCAGGGCAGGCCCCCACACATTGGATGTGACGTCAGACGCCAACAACACGAGGACACTATCGGAGGAACCGAGCTGCAGGATGCACAGGATACCCTGCTGTAGCTCACGTATACGATAAGGTACAATTTGTATGGGAGTCGCAAACTGCAATCTCAAACCATTAGCAAAATAAGTTTATGGGACATCTCTCTTGGTTCATATATATGGACATGATAATTATCCCTGAAAGTTTGCTGTGAAACTAATACAAAGGTCTGGTATATCTTGACAGAAAGATACAACTCGATACAAACATTTTTTATGCACAGCTCTGCTTTAAGCTCCATCTTTTTTCAAAATTTTTATCCAGTTGGTAAACGAATTTCAAATGGAAGTATGTATGAAATTTTATGAAATTTTATGAACTTTAAAATACTCACGAAAATTTGGCAAATTGCCTAGTCACATCACATGTGATATTTCTGAGTGACCAACATAATAAGTAGCATACGAATATTCTCAAATAGTACTACTTGCTCTTTTATCTTATCTTTTATTTATTTTTTCTGTAATTCTGTCTGTTTTTAAATTTTATTGATTTGCACTAGAGACGTCTCTATAAGCTCTTTAATCATATTGTAACTAAGTAAATAAACTGTATGTTTTTTACACATTTTTTAGATCTGACTTTATTAATACTTTAAACTTTTATCACAGATATACACTTTATAAATCCACATAGTATCTTTAGCTATTAGCGCCCTTACAAAACCTCTTTTCTTTTCTCTAAAGATTCTACAAGTTCAAGTAACTTTCACTTCCAACTATACTGACATCCATTATTACCTCAAAACCGGCTGCAGTTTAAACTGCCATCTGACATCCTGAGCTAACCCCAGCTAGCCGCAAGTACTCAAACTCCCGCTGGTTTCTGCCGGCTCTGAACACAGAGTCGCACTCTGCAGCAGCTCTCCTCTCTCACACGCTGTGTGGAATCACACGCTGCATCGGCAGCACGCCTGTCAGTAGCGCGCTCTGCAGCACTTCACCTCTCCCACACGCTGTGTGGAATCACACGCTGCATCGGCAGCACGTCTCTCAACAACGCTGAGATCTCAAGTACCAGCACCACGCTAAAGCTCCTCACGGCCCCTTCAACCAGAGTACTAAGGAACCGCAAGTATTATCTGACAGTCTGTCCTCATATGAACTTACAAATTGTATACCTGCTTAACCCTTAAAGCTACTGGGAAACCTGTGAATGAGAATGAACTTTGATTGACGTTTGTAGTCTTGATTAGCATAGCAACAGGCCTCCACTTTCAGTTAGACACCGTAGCTAGTTTCAACATTGACACAAAACTTGCACTACATAAGGTTTGGATTTCCATCTATCTGTGTGTACCATCTATTACTCCCTAACTTAAGGAGTCTTTATTTCCTTACTACTCAATCCTCCTTTACACTTCTATTCACTTGCTCCTCCTTAGTCCCCTCACGTCTATGAGCAAGAACTGGACTTTATACTTTATAAAGTCTAAAGGTTTGGTGTGAGACGGAGCGGTACTCATAGGCTGCATGCTATACTATTTAGTCTATCTTGTACAAACCTTACATAATACTTAGCCATAAAAGAATAGCATACCAGTCTATAAGAAAATATGGATTTAAGTGAGCTATCCTCCAGGGTTGGCACCCTGTCCCAAAATATGGACCTTATGCTCCAAGGGTTGCGAGAGATCAAGGCTGAAAATCAGCAACTACGGAAGTACATCAATGAACAAATGCAAGCAAAAACAGAAACAACTGATTTGCCTGAACCACAGATATGCCCCCCTGAAAAATTCTCAGGGGATAGGGCACGGTTCAGGGATTTTCAGAATTCCTGTACCCTATTCTTTCAATTAAAACCTAAAACGTATCCGAATGATCGCATTCGTGTACTTACAGTGATCTCTTACCTCTCTGGAGAGGCCAGAACCTGGGCTAATACCTTCTACGAGTCCAATGATCCTATCCTCAACTCGTTGGACTCGTTTTTCTCAGCAATGGCACTTCTGTACCAGGATCAGGACAGGCAAGCCACTGCCGAAACCGCAATAAGGGGAATCCGACAGGGCAGACGCCCTGTAAAAGACTACATAGCAGAGTACAATAGATGGGCCCCTGACACACTCTGGAATGAGCATGCGCTCAAAAACCAATTCCGAATGGGCCTTAGCGAAAGCATCAAGGACGAGTTGGCACGTATCACTATGCCTACCAGTTTGGAGTGTCTGATTTCACTTTGCATCTCTATAGACAGACGTCTCCGGGAGAGGAAATCAGAAAGGGGTACCCCTGAGTATCATGTTAAGAAGCACATCAGTACAGTTGCGCCCTCAAGATCAACAGAGGAGCTGATGGAGATCGCCTTCGTCAAGGGTCCCCTCTGACCAGAGGAGAAAGCCCGCCGCAAGCAATTGAAGCTATGCATGTACTGTGCTAGTATAGAACATTCAGTGAAGGACTGCCCTAACCTCACCAGACAAAGGAAGGGTAAGTCCTACTACAAAAGAGAATCTGTCTGTCATGTCACTAATTACAAATCAACATCTCACCTATGCTTCTCTGTTTCTCTGCAGTGGGAGCAACTCCTAGTACATACTCGAGCCGTGATCGATTCCGGAGCCACGGGAGACTTCATCAATTATGATTTTGTTAAACTTCACAATATTCCACTAATAAAAAAGCTTAATTCACTACCTATAAGACTTGTGGATGGTTCTTCCATTAAATCCGGTCCGATTACTCACCAGACCCAACCCCTGAAACTAACCTTTTCTTCAGGGCATTCTGAGTTTGTAGTATTTGAAGTGATACTAACTCCTTTATTTCCACTTATCCTAGGTTTAAAGTGGCTCAAACTCCACAACCCTTCTATTCATTGGGGTACTGGTGATCTGCAATTCCTATCCAAGGAGTGCAAACACCATTGTATCAATCGAGACCCACGTATCCTCCTACAGATAACAGAAGTCTCAATACCTCCGTGTTATCTGGAATTTGCGGATGTCTTCGATAAAAAAGAGGCCCAGGCTCTACCACCGCACAGGCCATATGATTGCCCGATTGAACTTCTACCCGATGTCACCGTCCCTTATGGTCGTATATTTCCTTTATCGGAACCTGAACTGCAGCACTTAAAAGAATACCTGGACGAAAACCTCCGTAAAGGCTTCATTAGACCCTCAACATCCTCTGCAGGCGCAGGTATTTTTTTTGTCAGAAACAAAGACAAAAGCTTAAGACCTATTATAGACTACCGGGAGCTCAATGCTAGAACGAAAAAAAATAGGTATCCGTTACCTCTTATACCCGAATTAATCGAACGGTTACAAGGCGCTAAGGTGTATACGAAATTAGATCTACGTGGAGCCTACAATTTGGTTCGGATCAGGAAGGGCGATGAATGGCTGACCGCTTTTCGAACAAGGTATGGCTTGTTCGAGTATACGGTCATGCCATTCGGCCTGTGCAACGCCCCCGCTACATTCCAGCACTTCATGAATGACCTGTTTCGGGACCTTTTGGATGTTATTATGGTGATATACTTGGACGACATCTTGATTTACTCTGATAATCTACCTGCTCATATTTCTCATGTAAAAACGGTTTTAACCCGTTTAAGAGAGCATTCTCTCTATGTAAAGGTGGAGAAATGTATATTTAATACCACCACTATATCTTTCCTTGGATACCACATATCACCCTCAGGAATCAAGATGGAAGACAACAAAGTCCAGGCTGTCACAAACTGGCCAACACCATCATCCAAAAAAGACGTGCAAAAGTTCTTAGGCTTCTCAAATTTCTATAGGAAATTTATACACGGATTCTCAGCTATAGTCAAACCATTAACCACTTTAACTAAGAAAGATCAGCGCTTCTTCTGGACTAAAGAAGCCGAGTCTGCTTTCCAACTTCTCAAAGGACACTTCGTAACTGCACCTATTCTCAAATTCCCTGATCCATCACTGCCGCACACTCTGGAGGTTGATGCCTCGGACCATGCAATCGGAGCAGTTCTATCCCAGAGACATCCACGACTCAAAGTCTTCATCCCGTTTCGTACTATTCTAGGCTCATGAGCAGTGCAGAACTTAATTATGCTGTGGGGGACAAGGAACTTCTGGCTATAAAAGCCTCTCTGGAATTTTGGAGGCATCTACTTGAGGGTACCTCCACGCCTATCGTCATACTCACTGACCATAGAAACCTACAGTTTCTAAAGACAAATAAGACTCTCAGTGCTCGCCAAGTACGTTGGAGCCTTTTCTTCAGCAGGTTCAATTTTCTTATTACCTACAGACCTGGAACGAAGAACAGAAAGGCTGACGCCTTATCTAGGAGAGACCCAAGACCCGTATCCTCTATCCATTCGGACACCATTGTTCCTCAAGACAGGATAATTGGTCTCACTACTGTTAACAACTCGGATCTCTTGTTGCATCAGAACCGGGATACCTCTACAAACTCTCTCCTACTTCATAAGGCTGTTAACGGACTACTGTACAGAGGAAAGCAAATTTATGTTCCCAGCACATTACGTGATACAGTACTTAGATCAGCTCATGACTCCCTGTTAGCTGGTCATCCAGGTGTACATAAGACTCTCCACATTTTAAGACGAGATTATTGGTGGCCACACATGACTGACTCCGTAAAGGAATATGTAAAGTCCTGTATCACCTGTTCACAGAACAAACACTTGAGACACCATCCCTACGGTTGTCTTCTTTCTTTACCGGTACCGGAAAGACCATGGAAGGCCATCGCCATTGGCTTTATCGTTGATCTACCAAGTTCTCGGAATCACAACACTATACTTGTTGTCGTAGATTATTTTTCTAAAATGGCCCATTTCCTTCCTGCAATTGGTCTACCAACAGCTAAAGAAACTGCTCGACTTTTCCTTAACCACATCGTCCGTTTACATGGACTCCCCGACTCAATAACCACAGACAGGGGAACGCAGTTTACCTCTCACTTCTGGTCATGTCTATGCGAGACACTTCAGATAGAGAAGCGTATGTCAACCGCTTTCCATCCCCAGAGCAATGGACTTTGTGAAAGAACAAACCAAACTTTGGAACAGTTTCTACGCTGTTACTATTCTGCACAACAGGACAACTGGTTAGATCTACTACCATCAGCTGAATTTGCCTTTAACAACTCCACAAATGCTTCGACAAGAAACACCCCTTTCTACATCAACTACGGCTTCCATCCCTCATATCACCTCAATAACTGCTCTAATACTGATTCGCCAGTCGTTAATGACTTAGTGAATTCCATTGCTCAGGGATTCTCTACCCTGAGATCCATTCTTCAGGACGCACAAAAAACCCAATAGCACTACTACAACTTAAGGAGAACGACCGCGCCCCTCTATAAGATTGGTGACAAAGTGTGGCTTTCCACCAAGCACCTGAAACTACCTGTACCAACCAAGAAGTTAGCTCCTCTTTTCATTGGACCCTTCATTGTGGAAAAGGTACTGAATAGGAATTCCATCAGATTGCTTCTGCCTCCAAGTTACAGAATCCACCCGGTTTTCCATGTTGCCCTGCTCAAACCGTACCACCCGGGTAGATCCGGCTCGGGTAGTCGTCCTACTCCTGCTCAACTCGACGAAGGGAATGAGTATGAGGTACAGGCTGTCTTGGATTCCCGATATCGTGGCAGAACACTCCAGTACCTCATCAGATGGAGTGGGTTTGGTCCTGATGAGGTTTCATGGGAATCATCTTCCGCAGTTTCTGCTCCTCGTCTCGTCTCTGACTTCCACCGTAAGTGGCCTGGCAGGCCTGGACCTTGATCCGCGGAGCGGCTCCTTGGAGGGGGTGTTCTGTAACGTCCTGTACTGTACCTTTAAGGCATAGGTCAAGAGTCTATATAAGGCCCCTCCTCATCCTGTTGCATTGCTAAGTATTTTGAATTCATTAGGTTCATAGTGACTACAGAAGTTTCTGCTTAGCCTTTTCTAAGACCTAAAAGTCTTCAAGCTAAAGATTCTACAAGTTCAAGTAACTTTCACTTCCAACTATACTGACATCCATTATTACCTCAAAACCGGCTGCAGTTTAAACTGCCATCTGACATCCTGAGCTAACCCCAGCTAGCCGCAAGTACTCCAACTCCCGCTGGTTTCTGCCTGCTCTGAACACAGAGTCGCACTCTGCAGCAGCTCTCCTCTCTCACACTCTGTGTGGAATCACACGCTGCATCGGCAGCACGCCTGTCAGTAGCGCGCTCTGCAGCACCTCACCTCTCCCACACGCTGTGTGGAATCACACGCTGCATCGGCAGCACGCCTCTCAACAACGCTGAGATCTCAAGTACCAGCACCACGCTAAAGCTCCTCACGGCCCCTTCAACCAGAGTACTAAGGAACCGCAAGTATTATCTGACAGTCTGTCCTCATATGAACTTACAAATTGTATACCTGCTTAACCCTTAAAGCTACTGGGAAACCTGTGAATGAGAATGAACTTTGATTGACGTTTGTAGTCTTGATTAGCATAGCAACAGGCCTCCACTTTCAGTTAGACACCGTAGCTAGTTTCAACATTGACACAAAACTTGCACTACATAAGGTTTGGATTTCCATCTATCTGTGTGTACCATCTATTACTCCCTAACTTAAGGAGTCTTTATTTCCTTACTACTCAATCCTCCTTTACACTTCTATTCACTTGCTCCTCCTTATTTTCTTGACTAATCTTAGTCCCCTCACGTCTATGAGCAAGAACTGGACTTTATACTTTATAAAGTCTAAAGGTTTGGTGTGAGACGGAGCGGTACTCATAGGCTGCATGCTACACTATTTAGTCTATCTTGTACAAACCTTACACATTTATACATTATTGCTGGATCATTACACCTCGCAGGGTGAATGAGCCCAGACGTTACAATACAACATGATCTTGCTTAGCCCATATAAACACAATAATAATAGTGATCTTCTGCCTTAAAAAATTTAGCTAGCACATATAATTATATTGTAGACAAGACTTTTAACCATAGTTGGGTATGTTGACAGCGTCCATAACCTAGGACGAGCAATACCTAGACCTGCAGGAAACATTTTATTGAGAAGTATCTTAGGCTAATTATGGGCCTCTTAATCAAACTCTGAGCTATCCCTTGATACCTTTTCCTATCTAAATAATCTATATTGATTTAGATTAAATTTACGGCAGACAGTCAGTCGTACACTTGTTGGAGGATTTTTATAATTAATAATAAAAAAGAAAGAAGAAAAAAAAAAAAATGTTCTCCTCTTTAATTTGTTCCCAATGATCCACTTTACCTGTTAGAGTGTATTCAATTGTTTACAAGTATTTCCTTTACGCTTATATTGGCATTTGAAATAGTAGATTTAGCCTGTGGTATCTCCACCTATTCTGAAAGTTTCTGGCCTTAGGTCCAAGATATAGATACTTGTGTAAACACAGCCAGCAGAAGAAATTACAGTCCCAGTGGGGTATAGAAGAGATAAGGTAATAAAATGTTTATTTCCCATTTTGGCTTCAAGTATTGGTCTTTGGTTTACAGACAGATATAAGATAAAGAAGAAGGTATATGTACACAATGTGATAAAAAAACGAAATCTAATTATACCTACAAGCTCAACCCATTTTATTAGGTTGTGGCTTTAAAACACAAAATCACTGTCCCTCTAATGTTCATGAAGGTTCAGCATCAAAATAACTTTTAGATCTGATTTGCAAGTTACTTCTGTTGTCAAATTTTCTTCGTTTTCGTGTTATCCTATGTTGAAAAGCAGGGATGTAAAGCTCAGGAGTGTGCACGTGTCTGCAGCACTATATGGCAGCGGTTTTGCGACAATGTTATACATTAGCAAGAGCACTAATGGCAGCACTATTTCCTGTCATGTAGTGCGTCAGGCATGTGCACACTACCTATCTAGATATTTATTCAACAAAGAATAACATGAGAACAAAGCTAATTTGATCATATAATTAAATTGGAAACTTTTAAAAATGTCATGCTCTCTCTGAATAATGAAAGAAAATTGTTGGGTTTCATGTCCCTTTAAAGGGACACTGAACCCAATTTTTTTCTTTCATGATTCAGATAGAGCATGAAATTTTAAGCAACTTTCTAATTTACTCCTATTATCAAATTTTCTTCATTCACTTGGTATCTTTATTTGAAATGCAAGAATGTAAGTTTAGATGCCGGCCCATTTTTGGTGAACAACCTGGGTTGTCCTTGCTGATTGGTGGATAAATTCATCCACCAATAAAAAAGTAATGTCCAGAGTACTGAATCTAAAAAAAAAGCGTAGATGCCTTCTTTTTCAAATAAAGATAGCAAGAGAACGAAGAAAAAATGATAATAGGAGTAAATTAGAAAGTTGCCTAAAATCACATGCTCTATCTGAATCATGAAAGAAAAAAATTAGGTTCAGTGTCCCTTTAAGCAATTTGCAGCACTTTGAAAACCTAGATTACAGATTTGTTTTTTGGCCTTTCTAGGGAAAATGGGACAATGCACAATTTTAAAGAGATATGAATCGTAATAATTTACTTTCATGATTCAGACAGAGCATGCAATTTTAAACAATTCTTTAATTTACTTTTACAGGATTACCAATTTTTCTTCTTTCTCTTGGTATCTTTTGTTGAAAAGCAAGCACTATATGGCAGCAGTTTTGCAAGATTATTATTAATTTGCAAGACCACTAGACGGCAGCACTATTTCCTGCCATGTAGAGTTCCAGATGCCTACCTAGGTATCTTTTCATCACAGAATATAATTTGAACCAAGCAAATTTGATAATAGAAGTAAATTGGAATCTTTCTTAAAATGGTGTGCTCTGTCTGAATCACAAAATATTGTTTTGGGGTTTCATATCTCCTGCAGCATGTGTAACTTATAAGTGTTCTGTATTTTAAGGGACAGGTGGCAACCCTACAAGAAGGTGTTTACTGCCTCTTTTTAAGTAGATATACCGGAATATATATTCTTATTTTAAAACAGTGAATATTTTCTATATCCAGTAAAAACACAAAACTGATCAAGGATTACTGGAATAGTTTGAGAAACCCTGAAGTAAATGAACAAATAATTACTATTCAGAAATGTCTGTGATAGTCACTGGGTTATGTGTGCTGTGAGTAAGTATGATCTCACTCCTTAATTGACATGCAAGCAAACACATTTTGCCATCTCATTTTGGTCTACACCCAATTTTGTTTTCTATGTTGATTTGAAACAGCACTTTACATTATAGTTTGTTTTGTCAATGTTTCTGCTCTACATCAAATATGTCAGGCAGTTAATATTGCCCTCTTAGTTTGGCTCAATTTAAAGGGACAGTCTACTTGATTTTTGTATTGTTTAAAAATATAGATAACACCTTTACTATCCATTTGAACTATTTACTAGCCATTTCCCAGCTTTGCATTAACCAACATTGTTATATTACTATACTTTATAACCGCTAATATTGCCCCTGCAGACCACCCCTTATATAAGTTCTTTTTTTTTACCATCTTGCACTACAGCCAGACGTTGCTAATCCATGTGTGCCATATAGATTACATTGTGCTAACCCCCATGAAGAATGATAGTAGTTTCCATTCCTAAAATACAGCACTAATTGGCTATAATGCAAGCTAAAAAAACAAAACACTGAAATAAGGGGTCAGTCTGCAGGGGTTTAGTTACAGGTAATCATAGAGCTAAAAAGTATATTAATTTAACAGTGTTGATTATGCAAACTGGGGAATGGGTAATAAAGGGATTATCTATCTCTTTAAACTGTCCCTTTAATATGGTATTTTCTTTTTGGTGAAAAAAATTATCTTTGGTTCCTATGTGCTTTATTGGAGCATGTTTAGTAAATATGTAATATCTCAACTCATCTTAACGTTTTATAGAATATTTAGGAATTTATTGGGTTTTTTCTCAAGCCTTTTTCTAATGAAAATAATCCCGTCTGTGCTTTCTGTTTTCCTCTGCACAGCATTGTTTCTCTATCAAACTATGATGCACTATAATTCAAATGATTTATTAAAAAAAATATTTTAGACACATTTTCTAGGAAATCCACATCTAGTTAAAACTGCCCTTAGAGATGCAGATAAGCAAGCTTTATGATAAGCCATCATACAAGGCTAAATTATCCAAGAGCAGTAAGTCATTTTCCATTTGATGTTGTTAGCGCTTGCAGATTCTTGTGTCACATAGTTTCTGTGTGGGTATTAAAATTATGGTGAACACCCATTTTTTTTTTATTTTTTAGGGACTAGTCCCTTTGTCCCGCAGAAAATCTAAAACGGAAAAATAAAAAGTCCCACTTTTTTAAATGCAGTTATTTGTGCGTGCAGAGCTTGTGCTTGGCAGGTGGCATAGTTTTATTTTGCAGTTAGCCTCTTGGTTTGGCCTTCCCTCAGCCCCTCACCTGTAAACTGCAGTTCTCTGTATCCTGTACCTTAGGGTGCATTAACATCTGGATTTTAGCGAGGGTGAGCTAAATCCTTCACATAGCAAACTTCTATAGGGCTCACTGTAAAACTCTTGGTGATTGGTCAACTATCCGCTATGGACACTTTAAAAGGGAGACTGGCAATGTGGAGCTAGTATCCAATATCGACAAATCCTCCTTGAAGAAGTTCGGACGAATCCGAACGAAACGCATAGAGGTGACGTAACTTCCAGAAACATACCTGCTGATGTGGTTACATGTTTCCAGTGCTGGTGACCAAGGACGCCAAACAGGGTCTAACAACACAGCGCAGCTTGGGAACTTTGTTTTGTACTTTGGACACACAAATTCCGGATCTGGTACCAGACCCTCAGGGGAGAAACCGGTGAAGTACCTCGGCGTAAGTGAGCATGTATTCGATGAATGGTATTGTTAATAAATAATCAGAATCGGAGCTGCGCTTTCTTGTTCTTTCACCAGACTCTGTTTACAATTTGGCTGGATTGAGGAATTTCTCGTTTTTGAGAGCTGCACCTGGATTCATTGAATTACTTACCCCATGTTATGGACTAAGTATCTTTTTAATATTTTTTAAATATCTTTAAAAATATTTTATTTACAGTATTGTATTATATGTACCCTCTAGTAGGAATTTGTTATCTCAGGAACTTATTATTTTGAGCAATATCAAGTCTGTATACAAATTTATTCCTGAGGCATTTTATATTTATCAAAATTGGACAACAGTTTTAGTGCTTAATAATTTCAGTTTTTGTACTGTAAAACTCATGTTGGCTATCGCTCAAGCACTAAGCAGATGGTGCAACTCAGCTCAAGTAGTAGAGTTCTTTACTTAAATATTTACCAGGGTATTTCCTTCACATAAATACACACAAACACATATCTATATCTATCTATATACACACATCTCTATCTATATATATTAGAAAAAAGCTTAATGGGCGGGGAGAGGGTTAATCCTATTATATAAATATACAATGGTTGTTATACTTAATACCTTAAGTCAAGGTATAATGTTGCAGACCCTTAATCATTAATATTATTTCTAAAGAACCAGAAAGACAAATGAAAGGGGTACAGTTAAGCCTCCTTCCAGAAAGTAAGGAAAATCAGCACTCTTTTAGAAATTTTAACCAAATTTTTTTTATTTATTCATATGCATTTCCCATACACAAATGAATCTCTACGTGAATATTACACCAATATTTGATCTAACTAGCTCCCAACAATACTATTGAAAGCTAGTAACTAAGCATGCAACTTATATTTTGTCCCTTTAATCACACTATAAGTTATATGCTTAGTTTCAAATATATATATATATATATATATATATATATATATACACACACACATATATATATATATATATAGATATAAATATATATATATATATATATATATATAAACGTACATACATATACATACACACACGCATAACATACAAACACACACACACCCTTTCCAGACCTGTCCAGCACCTTTTAACTAAAATGGCTCTTGAATTGTGTTCATTCAAATGTATGAAGAGAAAATCATACCTCCAGAATAGACTCACATAAATCTGTGAACTTCTGTAAATTTTTTCTTTTCTTTTATATTTTATTTTTTGTTGTTGTTGGGGAATAGGTATCCATTTTATTTTTTATTTCATCAAAATTCTATGTTATGTATGTATAGCTTGATGTTTATATATACAAGTAAATATATATGAATCTATTCTATGATTTAATGTGAGCCGGAATTTTAAAGGAGGAAGCGCGCATACAGTAGAAGGTTACTCTTGAGTAAGCCACAAGTCAATGTGGAGAAACCCATGTCTGTCACTGATAACTAGTGACATCACAAGGTGGGAGGGACTTGCACAGAGGATGGGCGTATAGTATCCACCAAGAGTAAAGGTGATATATACAATCTAGTGCTATCCTCACATCTGACTCCATAACATTGAATTTAAGTTGGAGCGGAGCCCTTAGTGACTTTTTATGCTGGTAATTTTTATTATATTCTTCTTTTAAAGAATAAATATACACTTTTGGAGGTTTTGGTTTCCTCACTTTGATAAGCTTAACTGAGAGCTTACACTTAAGTTTGCTGATTACCAGGAGCTAGTTTTAGCTCCTGAAAGTGTAAAGAGAGTTTGTTTAAAAGTTCATTACAAGTATATTTAAAATAGAGTTAAAGGGACGGGAAACCCCAACATTTTCTTTCATGATTTGGATAGAACATACAATTTTAAACTTGTTTCTAATTTTATTCTATTATTAAATTTGCTTCATTCTCTTGTTATCCTTTGCTGAAGAAACAGCAGCATTGCACTACTGGCAGCTAGATGAACACATCTAGTTAGCCAATAATGAGACAAATGTGTGCAGGCACCAATCAGCAGCTAGCTCCCACTAGTGTAGTCCTAAGGCAACCACACACAAGAACAACCAAGCATATGACAAATGCTTGCAATAATCTTAAAGGGATACGAACCTAATCATTTCATTATTTAGATAGAGCAGACAATTTTAAGCAAATTTCTAATTTACTCCTCTTATCAATTTTTCTTCATTCTCTTGGTATCTTTATTTAAAAAAGCAGAAATTAGCAAGCCCATTTTAGGTTCAGCACCGTGGATAGCGCTTGCTGATTGGTGGCTACATTTAGCTACCAATCAGCAGACGCTACTTGAATCAAAAATGGGCCAGCTCGTAAGCTTTACATTCCTGCTCTTTCAAATAAGGATACCAAGAGAATGAAGAAAATGTGATAATAGGAGTAAACTAGACAGATGCTTAAAATTGCATGCTCTATCTGAATCATGAAAGAACAAAATGGTGTTTAGTATCCCTTTAACTAGTGTAAGAAGTGATCCTCACAAGGGTTACTGTGACACAATCTGAAATAACAACAGGAAAAACAAATCAGTAAAGAGCAGAAGGGGGAAAAAAATTCCTTAAAACAAATATATAGATATTTTCTGGTTGTCTTTCCAGAAGGATGTAAATAAATTAGAAACCTTTTAAATACATTAGTGGGTTGAAAAGTAATCTAATTTCCATTATTAAAGTAGTAAGTGCAATAGTTATTCCGGAGGAAGCGGCGGAGACAAATATGGTAAAGGATTTCATTCATCTCTGGAAGTATATTTACTATCCTGAGCATTAGAGTAATCAAAAGAATATCAAACTCATAGTATACTATATATAAGTACAATATACATCAGCAATTAAAGGAACATATAAGGCAAAATGTAACTCACGATTCAGGTAGAAAATGTAATTATAAACATACTTTTAAATTTACTTCTAGTATAAAATTCAATTTGTTATTTTGGTATCCTTTGTTGAAAAGCATATTTACATATTCTCAGCAGTAACTAGCAATATGCAAGCGATAGTGCAATAAGGAAGTTCTCTAACATTTTTCTCTAACCTTTTCTTTTTGGGCCTTTACGTCCCTTTAAGCACTTAAAGGGACACTGAACCCAATTTTTTTCTTTTATGATTAAGATAAAGCAACAATTTTAAGCAACTTTCTAATTTACTCCTATTATCAATTTTTCTCCGTTCTCTTGCTATCTTTATTTGAAAAAGAAGGCATCTAAGCTAAGAAGCCAGACAGTTTTTGGTTCAGTACCCTGGACAGCAATTATTTATTAGTGGGTGAATTTATCCACCAATCGGCAAGAACAACCCAGGTTGTTCACCAAAAATGGGCCGGCATCTAAACTTAAATTCTTGCTTTTCAAATAAAGAAAGCAAGAGAATGAAAAACATTTGATAATAGGAGTAAATTAGAAAGTTGCTTAAAATTGCATGCTCTATCTGAATCACGAAAGAAAAAAATTTAGGTTCAGTGTCCCTTTAAGCATATTAATTTAAAAAAAATATATATTTAAACTATCATGTTTTCTGTTTTGCATTCAATGGATATATAGATTAACCCTTTTGTGCTAAGCCCTTTCACACACCTGTGCTAGAGATGATTTAGTTGTTTGGCCCTCATATTTACACATAAAATGTAACATAAAGGGACATAAACCCAAAATTTGTCTTAAAGGGACACTGTACCCAAATTTTTTATTATGCGATTCAGATAGAGCGTGCAATTTTAAGCAACTTTAAAATTTACTACTATTATCAAATTTTCTTCATTCTCTTGGTATGTTTATTTGAAAAGCAAGAATGTAAGTTTAGATGCCGGCCCATTTTTGGTGAACAACCTGGGTTGTCCTTGCCGATTGGACAGCACCAATAAACCAGTGCTGTCCATGGTTCTGAAACCAAACATTTGCTGGCTCCTTAGCTTAGATGCCTTCTTTTTCAAATAAAGATAGCAAGAGAAGGAAGAATAATTGATAATAGATGTAAATTAGAAAGTTGCTTAAAAGTGCATGCTCTATCTGTATCATGAAAGAAAACATTTGGGTTCAGTGTCCTTTTAAATGGATCAGATAGAGCGTACCATTTTAAACAGCTTCCAGTTTACTTCTATTATTACATTTTCCTGTTATCCTTCGCTGGAAAGCAGAACGGTAAGCTCAGGAGTGTGCACGTGTCTGCAGCAGTATAAGTCAGCAGTTTGCAACAATGTTATACATTAGCAAGAGCACAAGATGGCAGCACTGTTTCCTGTCATGTAGTGCTCCAGACGTGCACTCAACCTATCGAGATATCTCCTCAACAAAGAATAACAAGAGAATGAAGCAAATTTGATAATAGAAGTAAATTAAAAAAAAACTTTTTTTAAATTGTATTCTCTATCTGAATCATGAAAGAAAAAATGTATGTCCCTTTAACAATTTTTTATTGTCACACGTTTAGCACCAGTTCACCTTCCCAAATTGTATGGTTTTATACTTATGGTTCAATTAAAATGAACACTGAAGAAAACGAAAATACCGGCTCTCAAGTTAAAACACAAGTTCCTTTATTTGTATCATTAAAATACCTATGAAGCACAGCAATAAAATGTAATCAGAGCGTAGCTCCAGCCGTGACTTACGCGTTTCGGAAAATAGCTGTAGTCATAGCCTGGCTAACTTAAGTTAAGTTTTCTTCAGTGATTATTGTGCCAGCACATACATGGCTCTGTTTAACTAGTGGACACGATTGGACAACCCCCCATCCTGACGTCATCTGGCTGTTTCCGTGCAAACGCCGAGGACGGTGCCCTCAGTGGAAAGCGGTGTCTAAGTTGACAAGCGGGTAATACGGTAGCGGATGAGTGGAAACACAGCTATCTTTGAATGTGCTCTTTCCTATAAGGAGGACTGTTATATTGAGCCGGTTATTTTCCCCACGAAGAGGACCGAAAGGCCTAAAAGCTTCCAATGGTAGGATTTATAGTTTAGAGAAGAGGGTTTGAGTCCTTACACGGGGTGACTGTTTGATGATTATTTTTGTGATAAAGTGAAAAATATCAGGTTAATTGGGGGGTGATGGTTCAAATACGTGAACAGAAATCAAGACTGTAAACATATTATATGGATATAGTATTTGTTTTCTTTTTTTTTTAATTTCAATTAAAATGAAAAATTAAAAACCAAAGAAGAGAACAATCATTATTTTTTGTTACTATTCACCATCTTGCAATTTATGCAAAAAATTAGTAGGTTTAATATCTATACTATAATTGCGTCGGCAGTTGCAAACGCATCCTCAATGGAATGTTGGCAGCGCGAGGACAAAATAATTCACCACCCTACCTTACACAAAGTATTAACACATACACCACAAACCCCCACATCGTTAAATAATAAAGTAATTAACCCCTTAATCACTTAACCGTCAACCGCCCACATCGCAATACACCTAATTATCCTATTAACCCCTAAACCACCAAACCCCCATATCGCAACAAACCTAATTATCCTATTAACTGCAAAACTTCTACATCGCAATAAACATAATTAAACTATTAACCCCTAAACCGCACACCTAAACCGATGAAGATGATGGACCCGTCTGGAAGATCTTCTCCGCCGGACTTCAGGAATGGTGAGTAGCAATCTGGGGGTTAGACTTTTTTTTTTTTTTTTGGGGGGGGGTTGTTTTATTTAGATTAGGGATGGGCAGTAAAAGAGCTAAATGCCCTTTTAAGGGAAATGTCCAAACAAATGCCCTTTTGGAGCTGATTGATAAACAAGTTCCATCGATTGGTGCAATAAAAAATATGCTCTATAAACAAACTACCTGGGCATGTAACCCCTCCTTTGAAATATGCTCTATAACTTTGTCAATGACCCATCTTTTTAAAGAGATGAGGCAGTGAGTTCTTTCAAAGGAGGGGTCATTGGCCCTATTTTATGACATATTTTGGGGTTCAATGGTCCCTTTAAGAGTCTTCTCAGCTACAAAAAAAGACCCTTGCATCCCAAAACATGCTCTACAACAGGGCCAATGACCCCTCCTTTAACAGAACGGCTTTATCTCTTTAAAAAGAGGGTTCATTGGCCCTGTTGTAGAGCATATTTTTGGGTGCAAGGGTACCTTTTATAGCTGAGAGGATTGTAAAAGGGACAAAGTATTACCATTTATATGACTATCACAATTCTATTTAAAGGGACATGAGACCACTCATTTGATTATGAGCAATACCCTCTTTTATGTGAGGTAATGTATTCTTTAACTTAACTCCTCTACTGTGGCCAATTGAAGGGACATACAAATGCATAATAAAAATGCACTAAGTAATGCGTTAGGGCATTTTATTATTGCACCGTTGCTTGATTAATACTATGTGTTTAACCTCTGCAAGGGGTGTAAACACATAGTTAAAGTCAGCGCAAGAGCAGCAATGAAGTACTGGGAGCTAGCTGAACACATCTGGTGAACAAATGACAAGAGGCAAATGTGCATAGTCACAATTACTAGGCTAGATCATATTAGTGCATTGCTGCTCCCGTGACTACCGGGATATGCTTTTCAAAAAAGGATACAAAGTCAATTTAATAGTGGAAGTAAACTGAAAAGTGGAAATTTGACTTTCATGTTCCTTTAAGGATAAATATAAATTAGCACCTGCACTGATCAAGCAACTACTGAGATTGTAGCAGCTTTAGGGTTCTGGAAAAGGCACCTCAATCTATCAGAGAAATTTGAGAAACCATTGGCTATAAAAGTTTATGTAAACATAGCTTGGATATGAAATTACAGGAGAGATAAGTAATGAAATATTAGTTTATAATTGTTCTTTCTAGGTATTGGGTTTTAAATTACAGACAAAGATAATATAAAGAAGCATATGTGTGTACAGAAAGTGATAAATAAGACGATCAGATTTCCCTGCAAGCTCAACCCATTTTAATGGGTTGTGGTTTCAAAGAAGAAAACCAACTGTGTCATATACAAAAACAAACCTAAAGAATCAATGGTCAAGAATAGCATTGTTCAGCCCAACAATATACATTTACATACAAATAAAAAATAGCAATACACTTTGAAACATACTCTTTTACATAAAACAGGGAAAAATTATGCCCCTTTAAAAAATAATTGTCCTTAATAACCTTTTTGCTTCTATTAATTTCTTTAATTCAACTAGTATTATGGATACATATTGGTATAATCCATGTCAACAAATCCATAAAACAAAAAAAAAATGTTACATTTAATTGTAACAAACATGATGATATTTGTAATTTATACAGCCATTATGTAAATATATACAATCCACCTATGTTCAGGATGTATTAAAGGGACAGTAAAGTAACAATGAAACTTCATGATTCAGATACAGCATGTGATTTTAAACAACTTTCCAATTTACTTCTGTTATCAAATTAGCTTTATTCTCTTTGTATCTTTTATTGAACAGTAAAACTTACAAAAGCAAATTGGAAAGTTGTTAAAAATGGTATGCTCTATCTGAATCATTAAAGTTTAAAGGGATATTAAACCCAAATGTTTTCTTTCATGATTCAGATAGAGCATGCAATTTTAAGCAACTTTCTAATTTTTACTCCTACTATCAATTTTTCTTTGTTCTCTTGGTATCTTTATTTGAATATAAGCTTAGGAGCCGGCCCAATGTTGGTTCAGCACCCTGGGTAGAACTTGCTGATTGGTGGCTACACCAATCAGCAAGCACTACCCAGGTGCTGAAACAAAAATGGGCCGTCTCCTAAGCTTAAATTCCTGCTTTCAAATAATGATACCAAGTGAATGAAGAAAAATTGATACGAGTAAATACAAAATTTGCTTAAAATGACATGCTCTATCTGAATCATGAAAGAAAGAATTTGGGTTTAATATCCCTTTCAGGTACTTGGCACTGATGCATCTGTTAATAAATATACTGTTCTCTGTTTACCTTTTTATCCATGTGTTTAAAAATGACAAAAAATTGTATAAGTAGGAAATATTTTGTTCTTCACCTGATTGGTTACAAATGGTTTTGTACTCATGTGAGTCAGTATGAGATCACAAGAAATAAAAGCAAACGCACTTCTATCACATGACACAATGACACATCCTTGCTTTGATTTCTTTTTCATTAACAACAATAATATTATCATCATCTGTAATGTTTTGTAAAGCTTACATATTAATGATTAAGGAGACACTTGAGAAACAGAAAAGTTCAAATAAAATAGCTGAGCTGCAGATTCAATCACACGGAACCAGTGAGCTTTTTATACAAATGAAGTTTGTATAAAAAAAAAATAGATATTTTATTCTGCTCTCTAATTAGACACTAGCAAGGAGCCAAGTTAGTTCTTCATACTACAAAGACCCAACACTGAGGATTAAAGGAAAGTGACTTTCACTCTGCGTTTGATTGCTTTGCATAGTTATATTTAAGCAATTAGATATAATTGAAGTGACATTACACACATCTATCATGTATATGAAACAGCACAATGCAAAAGTCATTTTTTTGCATGAAAAAAGCAACATGAAACTTAAGATTTTTCTTTCTGGATTCAAATAGAGCAATTAATTAAAAAAAAATAATAATAAATCTCAATTTACTTCTATTATCGATTTTACTTTGTCCTAATGGTAATTTTTGTTTAAGAACATATCTATCCCTTTAAGCTGTTTATTCAGCATTTTAAAACCAACAGAAAATGCATTTGTGTCTGTACACCGCTGCAATAGAAGCTCTCTGGTTGATAAGAAAGATTATAACAGCTCTATTGGTGGGCATGTGCCACACCCCACAAGCATAGGAACAAAAATAAATTATTCTTTTTCAGCACAGAAACATTTATTAAAACAAAAATTTAATACATATTAAAAGGACAGTGTAATACAAATTAAAAGGACAGTGAACAGTAAAATTGTTCCCCCCTTAATCTGCTTCCAATGACTCGTTATAGCAACTGCAGTGTTTAAAATGTATGGAAAATTCCTCCTTTATGTATATTTTTGTATATGAAATTAGCCATTTGTGCTAACTGAAACCACAATCCAATGAAATGGGCTAAACTTGTTAGCAAAGGGGACCTAATTAGCTTATCTGTCTAATAATTTACACAAAGTCTCATCTTATTTCTCATAGTTTTTAGTCAAACATCAATACATAGAACATTGTTGCTTTCTAACATATTCTGCTGAAAATATTTAGGCATTTTCCTACTGTAAAACAACCCTTCTTCGGAAAATAAAAAAATAAAAATGAGTAGAGTGAGGTTTGCAAGGTGATGCAACAAGACTTACAAATAAACACATATAAAATCATTAAGAGAATCTGTACTTTATCAACCAAATGCAGCTTGTCTGTTACATTTCAGTACAGCCGGGTTTTTTTGTTGTTGCAAATTTGTGGAGCCATTACACAGGCACAAATCTGCACTATTCCTTTAGCTTGACTTTCAGTGATGAGCAAAATTGTTTCTGGACATATACAAGGAATAAAAAAAAATGTCTTTATTGTGGCTTAAAAAATAAAAACAATTATAATTGATTTATCTCATATATTTATCAATAACACAGCAACATCATATTTACTGATTAGTATATATGTATATTAGGGTTTCAAACATCTCTTAAAATGTTCATTAAACAATGACATGAGAGATTCTGAAATGTTAAAAAAATAAAATTATAAAAATAAAGTGAGAATACATTTTTATATGTTAACGCTATATCAGAAATTAAAGGGACAGTAAATTAAACTTTCATAATTCAGATAGAGCATTTCATTTTAAGAGATGTTCCAATATACTTATCAAATGGTGCACAGTCTTTTTATGCTCTTTTTCTGAGGCCCCAGCTCCTACTGAGCAGTGTATACGTATATGTGTCTATGATTGGCCGATGGCTGTCACATGATATAGGGGCTAATAATGAAGTACATTTTGAAATTTGTCCAAAGAAAAACAACTTCTGTTAAGCACTGCATTGCTAAACATCTGTGCACAAAATAAAGACATCGAAATCTGTCATTTTGTTAACAAAATTTGCATTGTTATATAGTCCAAGAACATATCCTATACATTTGTTGTATATTTATCATATATCTCCTTAGGCTTTGGGCAATAAGGAACAATTTTAAATTCACTTCTGCTCAGGTCAAGCAATCTCTGTATAGAAATTTGCAGGGTCAGGATTATAGATGCTAAAGAACGTGTTTAAGCCTCCTTTGTTTTAGAGAAACCACAATATTCAAAGTTTAACCCTTTAACTGGTGCCCCCCCCCACCCCCCACCCCCGTGCGGAGCTGTTTTAGAGTTTTTAGATGCTGCGCACATTAAATCCCCACTGTAGGCCAATTTATCAGTGAGAAAAGCATACATATTTTTTTTTTTTTATTTATGCCTTTATCCTTCTCTAAACAACAGACACTGTGAAAACATTTCAATCTGGTATAAATAACTAACTTGTGCATTTTATCTCTCTATTGAAGTTGAATGGTCATTAAATACTATTTTTTAGTCAACACTAAATTGTAAAAATCTACTGACAAATTAAATATGTTAAATGCAGTTAGATTAAAACTGACATAACAAGTTTAAGAGTTGTAGATCAGGAATAGAACCTGGTAAGTATGTTTATCTTTTTTTTTTCCTTGGTTGTGACCAATTTGGGCTAGCTATAAAATAGTTTGTGCACTAATCAAATTTTCAGCATATTTAAAGGGACAGTCTAGTAAATATAAAACTTTCATGATTCAGATAGGGCATGCAATTTTAAACAATTTTCCAATTTACTTTTATCATCAAATTTGCTTTGTTCACTTGGTTTTCTTTGTTGAAAGCTAAATTTAGGTAGGCTTATATGCTAATTTCTAAGCCCTTGAAGGCTTCCTCTGCATTTTGAAAGTATTTCACAGCTAGAAAGCCCTAGTTCATGTGTGCTATATAGATAACATTGTGCTCATGCCCGTGGACTCACTTATGAGTCCACCCTGACTGGTTAAAATGCATTTCTGTCAAATGAACTGAAATAAGGGTACAGTCTGCAGAGGCTTAGATACAAGGTAATCACAGAGGTAAAAAGTATATTAATATAACCGTGTTGGTTATGCAAAACTGGGGAATGGGTAATAAAGGGATTATCTATCTTTTTAAATAACAACAATTCTGGAGTAGATTGTTCCTGTAAAAGACCAATAAATCCAACATTTCTCTTTCATGATTCAAAAAGAACTTACAATTTAGAACTACTTTCCAATTAATTTCTATTATCAAACTTAGTTCTCTTGATATCGTTTATTGAAGAATGCATTATCTCCCTTTTTTTTAAAGTCTATTTTACAAACACTAAAGGGATTAAACTCATAGTGAAGAGGTCATGCTCCTGATAAAGCTATAGCAAGTAAACCAATTAGAATAGAGCATATGCACGTATATATATATATGTATTAAAATTCAGCATTTGTGTAACTCAAAATGACTTTAGAAATTGCCCCTCAGATGGTGCCCCCAGTCTCTCTCTCTCCAGGTAGCTTCTTCTTTTTTTTTAATTATTAAAAATTAAGTGCAAGTGGTTCTGCCTAGCAGAACGCAACCGCCCGCCCCAAATCATTTTTCTCTTAGCACTTACAGAAACACTCCTGTGTTCTGAGACAGACTGAGTGAAACTACCACTCATGCGCAGAAGTTCTGCCTCTGTGGGCATAATACAGGGGAAAGACAACTAATTTAAATACAGAAAAACAGCTGCTGGACGCATCATCTGATGATAAATTTGCAAAGTAATTTTCAGCTAAACAAATGCTGAAGTTCAATTTTTAAATTCAGATACAGCATGCAACTTTAAGCAACTTTCTCATTTACTCCTATTATCAATTTTTCTTTGTTCTCTTGGTATCTTTATTTGAAAAGACAGGAATGTAAGCTTAGGAGCCGGCACATTTTTGGTTAAGCACCCTGGGTAGTGCTTGCTGATTGGTGGCTAAATGTAAATTGCATGCTCTATCTAAATCATGAAAGAAAAATTTTGGGTTTCATATTCCTTTAAAGATAATTGCTACTGAGTATTGCACTGGTGTAAAGTTTTAAATGACCAGTAGATTTGTATAATTAACAAATCCATGATAACAAGACAATGCGATAGCATTTAGTCTGAACTTCAAATAAGTAGTAGATTTTCTTTCTGACAAATTTCAGTTACGTCTATTTCCACTCCACTCCTGCATCATGTGACAACCATCAGCCAATCACAAATGCATATACGTATAGTCTGAAAATTCTTGCACATGCTCAGTAGGAGCTGGTGACTCAAAAAGTGTAAATATAAAAGACTGTGCACATTTTGTTAATGGAAGTAAATTGGAAAGTTGTTTAAAATTGCATGCTCTATCTAAATCATAAAAGTTTAATTTTGACTTGAGTGTCCCTTTAAGTAAGGCTGACTGTCCCTTTAACTTGTTTCATATTTTGACATAATAGTTTGACTTATAGCATCAAAAAAAAAGTTGTCACTTTTTTCTGAAGAAATGCACGCAGCTTCTCCTTATTTGTACTTAATAAATTAATCTTACTTTTATAATCTAATCTCTGTTTAAAACTGCACAATAGGGAAGTACATTTTCCTCGTGCTCTCTGTTGAATCATTACACATTGTATAAAACACACAAGACATTCCTGAAATGTTTCAAAGTAAGATTTGTGTTGGGTTCTTTTGTCCAGAGTGGTATTAAAACTACAGAGAAAAATAGAAAATCTTTTTAAAGCTTGTACCGGCAAGGTTATCAGAATTCTAATTTTAAAAGGCTTTTTTTATGTGTGTAATTACAGGCCTTAAAGCTGTGGTTTTTACATAAAGTTAAATTTGAAACTTGCTCTAGTCTTTAATTTAAAGGGACACTCAAGTCAAAATAAACTTTTATGATTCAGACAGCAGTTTTAAGACACTTTCCAATTTACGTCCATTATCAAATTTTGCACAGTCTTTTTATATACAAGATCCTACTGAGTATGTGCACAAGCTCACAGGGTATACGTATACTAGTGTGTGATTGGCTGATGTCTGTCACATGATACAGGGGCCAGAAAACGGGAGAAAAAATAAATTTGAGAGAAAAAAAATGACTGCTTATTTGAAATTCAGAGGTGTTATTGCATTGCCTTTTTATTATGCACGTGTTAATTATGCAATTCTACTGCACTGAGTTGTCATTTAAGCATTTTATGTAAAAAAAAGTTAGCACAGTCATAACAAATCCTAGCTATAATTTACACTAACTTGTATTAGAGAATACTAAAATGAAAAGCAAATTAATGCATATGATGTGTTGTCTATTTCCATGCTAAGGATGCATATATATGTGTTTGGTATCTGTGCGCTCAGGAGAAATGTTACATTTTTATTTTGCCAATTCCTTCTTTTACCGTATTATAATCTCTTACTAATATGTCAAGAAAAATATACCAAGAATGACCATGAAATAAAGACAGAATATATTTAAAGCAAATTAATGAATAGGTATTTCTGTAAAATTAACCTTGATTTTTTATAATGCTTTGAGTGTGTACTTTTAGAAAACAAATTTTATAGGGTTACCTGAGGTCTCCATAGTAGCCTTATATAAAAGAGTTATTTTGCTGGTAAAAGGTGGAAAGAAAGGTATATATATATATTTTATTTATAAAAATATTTTACCAGGAAGGATACATTAGATTTATTGTATTGATACAATAGGGTACAATAAAATACAAAAACAATATTAATACACAATATATACAAAATTTAACATAGAATAGGTAGGAAATATATAATCAACCATGACAGGTGCATTCTGTTTTGAGATATGCAGAGAGGGATCTCTTAAAGGATTTTAGGTATGGGGAAAGTTTGAAAGTGTACGGGAGGTCGTTCAATAATTGTGGTGCTCTGTAGGAAAAGGAGGATCGAGCTGCTTTCTTTTTGTATTGAGGCAAACTAAATAATGTGCTGGTACTTGATCGGAGGTAGGAATAGCCGGGGTGAGCCTTCTGCTCAGGTAGGGTGGGAGCTTTCCAGAAAAGCTCTTAAACACAAGGCTGGAAAGATGGAGGGTGCGTCTGGATTCCAGCGACAGCCAGTTTAGTTCATAGAGCATATCACAATGGTGGGTCCTATAGTTACATTGTAGCACCAAGCAGCAGAACGAGTTATACATTGTAGTAAGTTTATTAAGGTGAGTTTGTGGTGCAGGTGCATATACTACATCCCCATAATCAATGATTTGCATCAGCATTTGCTGTACAATCTTTTCCTTTACTGTAGGGCTTAGACATTATTTGTTTCCGTACAGGGCACCTAGTTTTGGATAAAGTTTAGATGCAAGTTTTTCTATGTGGAGGCCAAAAGATAGATTGGGGTCTAACAACATACCCAAGTATTTGAAAAAGTGGACTGCAGTCAGTGTGCAATTTGATTTTGTTTTGATGCATAGATGGGAATTTTGTAGTTTGTGTAATTTAGGTACCGTTCCAAAGACCAGTAAAGAAAAAAGTTTTACCGCAGCTCCGTACTTTGTGTTTAGTATCTACTGTGTCAAAGGCCTTTGCAAAATCAAGGAAAAACATAATTTATGTAATAACTTACCTGATAAATTCATTTCTTTCATATTAGCAAGAGTCCATGAGCTAGTGACGTATGGGATATACATTCCTACCAGGAGGGGCAAAGTTTCCCAAACCTCAAAATGCCTATAAATACACCCCTCACCACACCCACAAATCAGTTTAACGAATAGCCAAGAAGTGGGGTGATAAGAAAAAAGTGCGAAAGCATAAAAAAATAAGGAATTGGAATAATTGTGCTTTATACAAAAAAATCATAACCACCACAAAAAGGGTGGGCCTCATGGACTCTTGCTAATATGAAAGAAATGAATTTATCAGGTAAGTTCTTACATAAATTATGTTTTCTTTCATGTAATTAGCAAGAGTCCATGAGCTAGTGACGTATGGGATAATGACTACCCAAGATGTGGATCTTTCCACGCAAGAGTCACTAGAGAGGGAGGGATAAAATAAAGACAGCCAATTCTGCTGAAAAATAATCCACACCCAAAATAAAGTTTAAATTGATAATGAAAAAAACTGAAATTATAAGCAGAAGATTCAAACTGAAACAGCTGCCTGAAGTACTTTTCTACCAAAAACAGCTTCAGAAGAAGAAAACACATCAAAATGGTAGAATTTAGTAAAAGTATGCAAAGAAGACCAAGTTGCTGCTTTGCAAATCTGATCAACCGAAGCTTCATTCCTAAACGCCCAGGAAGTAGAAACTGACCTAGTAGAATGAGCTGTAATCCTTTGAGGCGGAGTTTTACCCGACTCGACATAAGCATGATGAATTAAAGATTTCAACCAAGATGCCAAAGAAATGGCAGAGGCCTTCTGACCTTTCCTAGAACCAGAAAAGATAACAAATAGACTAGAAGTCTTTCGGAAATTTTTAGTAGCTTCAACATAATATTTCAAAGCTCTAACCACATCCAAAGAATGCAATGATTTCTCCTTAGAATTCTTAGGATTAGGACATAATGAAGGAACCACAATTTCTCTACTAATATTGTTAGAATTCACAACCTTAGGTAAAAATTTAAAAGAAGTTCGCAACACCGCCTTATCCTGATGAAATATCAGAAAAGGAGACTCACAAGAAAGAGCAGATAATTCAGAAACTCTTCTGGCAGAAGAGATGGCCAAAAGGAACAAAATTTTCCAAGAAAGTAATTTGATGTCCAATGAATGCATAGGTTCAAACGGAGGAGCTTGAAGAGCCCCCAGAACCAAATTCAAACTCCAAGGAGGAGAAACTGACTTAATGACAGGTTTTATACAAACCAAAGCTTGTACAAAACAATGAATATCAGGAAGATTAGCAATCTTCCTGTGAAAAAGAACAGAAAGAGCAGAGATTTGTCCTTTCAAGGAACTTGCAGACAAACCTTTGTCCAAACCATCCTGAAGAAACTGTAAAATTCTCGGAATTCTAAAAGAATGCCAGGAAAAATGATGAGAAAGACACCAAGAAATATAAGTCTTCCAGACTCTATAATATATCTCCCTAGATACGGATTTACGAGCCTGTAACATAGTATTAATCACAGAGTCAGAGAAACCTCTTTGACTAAGAATCAAGCGTTCAATCTCCATACCTTTAAATTTAAGGATTTGAGATCCTGATGAAAAAAAAGGACCTTGCGACAAAAGGTCTGGTCTTAACGGAAGAGTCCACGGTTGGCAAGAGGCCATCCGGACAAGATCCGCATACCAAAACCTGTGAGGCCATGCTGGAGCCACCAGCAGAACAAACGAGCATTCCTTCAGAATCTTGGAGATTACTCTTGGAAGAAGAACTAGAGGCGGAAAGATATAGGCAGGATGATACTTCCAAGGAAGTGACAATGCATCCACTGCTTCCGCTTGAGGATCCCTGGATCTGGACAGATACCTGGGAAGTTTCTTGTTTAGATGAGAGGCCATCAGATTTATTTCTGGAAGTCCCCACATTTGAACAATCTGAAGAAATACCTCTGGGTGAAGAGACCATTCGCCTGGATGTAACGTTTGGCGACTGAGATAATCCGCTTCCCAATTGTCTATACCTGGGATATGAACCGCAGAAACTAGACAGGAGCTGGATTCCGCCCATACCAGAATTCGAGATACTTCTTTCATAGCCAGAGGACTGTGAGTCCCTCCTTGATGATTGATGTATGCCACAGTTGTGACATTGTCTGTTTGAAAACAAATGAACGATTCTCTCTTTAGAAGAGGCCATGACTGAAGAGCTCTGAAAATTGCACGGAGTTCCAAAATATTGATCGTAATCTCACCTCCTGAGATTCCCAAACCCCTTGTGCTGTCAGAGACCCCCAAACAGCTCCCCAACCTGTCAGACTTGCATCTGTTGAAATTACAGTCCAGGTCGGAAGAACAAAAGAAGCCCCCTTAACTAAACGATGGTGATCTGTCCACCACGTCAGAGAGTGTCGTACAATCGGTTTTAAAGATATTAATTGAGATTTCTTTGTGTAATCCCTGCACCACTGGTTCAGCATACAGAGCTGAAGAGGTCGCATGTGAAAACGAGCAAAGGGGATCGCGTCCGATGCAGCAGTCATAAGACCTAGAATTTCCATGCATAAAGCTACCGAAGGGAATGATTGTGACTGAAGATTTCGACAAGCTGATATCAATTTTAGACGTCTCTTGTCTGTCAAAGACAGAGTCATGGACACTGAATCTATCTGGAAACCTAAAAAGGTTACCCTTGTCTGAGGAATCAATGAACTTTTTGGTAAATTGATCCTCCAACCATGATCTTGAAGAAACAACACAAGTCGATTCGTATGAGATTCTGCTAAAAGTGAAGACTGAGCAAGTACCAAGATATCGTCCAAATAAGGAAATACCACAATACCCTGTTCTCTGATTACAGACAGAAGGGCACCGAGAACCTTTGTAAAAATTCTTGGAGCTGTTGCTAGGCCAAACGGTAGAGCCACAAACTGGTAATGCTTGTCTAGGAAAGAGAATCTCAGAAACTGATAGTGATCTGGATGAATCGGAATATGCAGATATGCATCCTGTAAATCTATTGTAGACATATAATGCCCTTGCTGAACAAAAGGCAGGATAGTCCTTACAGTTACCATTTTGAATGTTGGTATCCTTACATAACGATTCAATATTTTTAGATCCAGAACTGGTCTGAAGGAATTCTCCTTCTTTGGTACAATGAAGAGATTTGAATAAAACCCCAGCCCCTGTTCCAGAACTGGAACTGGCATAATTACTCCAGCCAACTCTAGATCTGAAACACATTTCAGAAATGCTTGAGCCTTCGCTGGGTTTACTGGGACACGGGAAAGAAAAAATCTCTTTGCAGGAGGCCTTATCTTGAAGCCAATTCTGTACCCTTCTGAAACAATGTTCTGAATCCAGAGATTGTGAACGGAATTGATCCAAATTTCTTTGAAAAAACGTAATCTACCCCCTACCAGCTGAGCTGGAATGAGGGCTGCACCTTCATGTGGACTTAGGAGTTGGCTTTGGTTTTCTAAAAGGCTTGGATTTATTCCAGACTGGAGATGGTTTCCAAACTGATACCGCTCCTGAGGATGAAGGATCAGGCTTTTGTTCCTTGTTGTGACGAAAGGAACGAAAACGATTATTAGACCTAAATTTACCTTTAGATTTTTTATCCTGTGGTAAAAAAGTTCCTTTCCCTCCAGTAACAGTTGAGATAATAGAATCCAACTGAGAACCAAATAATTTATTACCCTGGAAAGAAAGGGAAAGCAGAGTAGACTTAGAAGACATATCAGCATTCCAAGTTTTAAGCCATAAAGCTCTTCTAGCTAAAATAGCTAGAGACATATACCTGACATCAACTCTAATGATATCAAAGATGGCATCACAAATAAAATTATTAGCATGTTGTAGAAGAATAATAATGCTATGAGAATTATGATCTGTTACTTGTTGCGCTAAAGCTTCTAACCAAAAAGTTGAAGCTGCAGCAACATCCGCTAAAGATATAGCAGGTCTAAGAAGATTACCTGAACACAAGTAAGCTTCAATTTTCCTATCTAAAGGATCCTTAAAGGAAGTACCATCTGCCGTAGGAATAGTAGTACGCTTAGCAAGAGTAGAGACAGCCCCATCAACCTTAGGGATTTTGTCCCAAAATTCTTATCTGTCAGATGGCACAGGATATAATTGCTTAAAACGTTTAGAAGGAGTAAATGAATTACCCAAATTATTCCATTCCCTGGAAATTACTTCAGAAATAGCACCAGGAACAGGAAATACTTCTGGAATAACTACAGGAGATTTAAAAACCTTATCTAAACGTTTAGATTTAGTATCAAGAGGACTAGAATCCTCAATTTCTAATGCAATTAGGACTTCTTTAAGTAAAGAACGAATAAATTCAATTTTAAATAAATATGAAGATTTATCAGCATCAACTTCTGGGACAGAATCCTCTGAACCAGAAGAACCAATATCAGTATCAGAATGATGTTCATTTAAAAATTCCTCTGAAAAATGATCAGTTTTAAAAGACTTTTTACGTTTACTAGAAGGAGGAATAACAGACATAGCCTTCTTAATGGATTTAGAAACAAAATCTCTTATGTTATCAGGAACACTCTGAGTATTAGATGTTGACGGAACAGCAACAGGTAATGTAACAGTACTAAAGGAAATATTATCTGCATTAGCAAGTTTGTCATGACAAACAGTACAAACAACAGCTGGAGGAACAGATACCAAAAGTTTACAGCAGATACACTTAGCTTTGGTAGCTCCAGCACCAGGCAGCGATTTTCCAGAAGTATCTTCTGACTCAGTTTCAACGTGGGACATCTTGCAATATGTAATAGAAAAAACAACATATAAAGCAAAATTGATCAAATTCCTTAAATGACAGTTTCAGGAATGGGAAAAAATGCCAGTGAACAAGCTTCTAGCAACCAGAAGCAACAAATAATGAGACTTAAATAATGTGGAGACAATAGTGACGCCCATATTTTTTTAGCGCCAAAAAAGACGCCCACATTATTTGGCGCCTAAATGCTTTTGGCATCAAAAATGACGCCACATCCGGAACGCCGACACTTTTGGCGCAAAAAAACGTCAAAAATGACGCAACTTCCGGCGACACGTATGACGCCGGAAACAGAAAAAAAAAATTTGCGCCAAAAAAGTCCGCGCCAAGAATGACGCAATAAAATGAAGCATTTTCAGCCCCCGCGAGCCTAACAGCCCACAGGGAAAAAGTCAAATTTTAAGGTAAGAAAAAATGATTTATTCATATGCATTATCCCAAATATGAAACTGACTGTCTGAAATAAGGAACGTTGAACATCCTGAGTCAAGGCAAATAAATGTTTGAATACATATATTTAGAACTTTATAAAAAAGTGCCCAACCATAGCTTAGAGTGTCACAGAAAATAAGACTTACTTACCCCAGGACACTCATCTACATGTAGTAGAAAGCCAAACCAGTACTGAAACGAGAATCAGTAGAGGTAATGGTATATATAAGAGTATATCGTCGATCTGAAAAGGGAGGTAAGAGATGAATCTCTATGACCGATAACAGAGAACCTATGAAATAGACCCCGTAGAAGGAGATCATTGAATTCAAAAAGGCAATACTCTCCTCACATCCCTCTGATATTCACTGCACGCTGAGAGGAAAACCGGGCTCCAACCTGCTGCGGAGCGCATATCAACGTAGAATCTAGCACAAACTTACTTCACCACCTCCATAGGAGGCAAAGTTTGTAAAACTGATTTGTGGGTGTGGTGAGGGGTGTATTTATAGGCATTTTGAGGTTTGGGAAACTTTGCCCCTCCTGGTAGGAATGTATATCCCATACGTCACTAGCTCATGGACTCTTGCTAATTACATGAAAGAAATAGCTCCAGCTAGGTCTCCTTGTTCCATGCCAGTTTGGATGTTGTTGCAAACTTTTAGGAGGGCATTTGTAGTTGAGTGATTTGACAATACTGGGAGCAATGATATTGGGCGATAGTTAGAAACCAAGGTTATCTCACCACTTGTATGGATAGGCACTACTCTTGTAGTCTTCCAAAGTTTGGGTATGTATCCAGACACCAAGGATTCATTAATTAGTGTTGTGACAGGTTTAGCAATTGCTGGCGTACTGAGCTTTAACAGCATTGCTGGGATTTGATCAGGTCCAGACTGATTTTTAATTTTAAGATTATTAAGGTGTTTCTTAATGACATTGATGGGTACAGGTCTAAAATTGAACCTGTTTGCTGATTTAGTGGGGCCTGATCCACATTTGTAGTTTCAGTATGTGTGTCATTTATTAGTTTGTCAATCAGGGTGGTGGAGCATCTGACAAATAATTGTTAAAGGTATTTGCTACTTCTAAAGGGAAGTTGCAGGGTTTGGTTGTCCACTTTGACAGTGGAGGGTTGGGAGTGGATTGGGGGAGTTTGTAAGTTATTTATGACTTTCCAAACTTTCTAGGGTTTGATATGTTATTGTTCTGATTTTCACATAAATATTGGGGCTTGGACAATTTTGTTTGTTTAGTGCATATATTTTGCCATTGCCTATATACACAGTGATCGTTCATAGAGTCAGTATGCTTGAACTTTGATCACAATGAATCCCGAAACCGGTACATTTGAATGAGGTTAGCTGTGATCCAATTCATATGTGCTCCGTTTACTCTCACCTTAAGCAGCGGGGCATGCAAATTCCAAACTTGTAGGAGTTTGGACTGAAAGAATTCAACTACAGAGTCTATATCTGGGATAAGGTTTAATCTGTGCCAGGGGAGTTTCTTGATGTCATTTAGAAATGATTAAAGATTACATTTTTTGAAGGACCTGGTGATTTTAACCTTGGGAGAGGATTTAGTAGCCTTTATTTTGCGCACACAGTACACTAAGCAGTGGTCACTGAAACTGTTAGGTAGAACACCTGCCTCCTGGATTTGGAGAGAATCCAATCGAGCAGGGTGTTCTTATAGCTTTTAATGTTTATGCGAGTTGGGGAGGAGATTAATTGCGTTAGCTGCAAAGTCTTAAACAGCGAGCAAGAACTATTATTTTTAGGATTCAGCCATTTAATATTAAAATCTCCAAAGACCAAAATTTAACTTTTTGGGTTTTGAGCTATGGTTTCACTAAGGAGATGGGCTATGTCAGAAAGGGAATGCACAGGGGAGCTAGGTGGGCGGTCGATTCCTGCAACAATGATTGATTTACTGCACGAGATCTCAATTGTGCCAGAAAGGAAATCAAAGGTGGCAGGAGAGCTAGATTTTTGTAAGGGGGTGTACGTTATGGAATTGTCAACATAAATTACAATACCGCCTCATCTTTTTGCTCTGTCATTTCTTCGGCATGAATACCCATGTATTGCAATGGCAGAGTCAGGTATTTTTGCGGCTAGCCACGATTCAGAGATCACAATGATTTGGGGTTTGTAATGTGAACACCAAGCTTGCAGTGCATCGATTTTTGGTAGTAAGCTGCAGATATTACAGTGCACAAAAGAGAGGCCTTTTTTAGCTAGAAGGCTAGGAATGGAATTTGTTGGGGGACCAGGGTTAGACTCTAAATCATTTGCAAGGGCAAGTAACATAAGTAATAGGAATTTGGACATCATTTTTGTTTGGCCATATAGTGAATGGGATACTTTATAATTTTGTGAGGTGGGGGTAGGAGGGTTATTTTTTATAACTCTCCACCAGCACTCAGCAGATAAGTTATGGCAACAGAGCAGGCCATGGTGTATGATAATTTGTTTTCCAGTTTGAGGTAAGATATTAAAATTAGATATACAATATCTCTCAGTTTTTGCTTCAAAGTACTATTTTAAGTAGTATTGCATTATATTGAATCCATTATTAGAACACACCTTGGTATATGGAATACTTCTCCCTTTCAAGAGCTATGTAAACTTGCTGATAAAAAGAAAAATTAAGATATAGGATATATATATATATATATATATATATATATATATATATATATATATATAAATCAATGTAAATATTTGTATAGGAAATTAGCACATCTAGGCAAGATTCCCCGCTTGCTTTTTCCCAGAAATACCTCATATACAATGTTGTCAATGCACAAGAGAATTCTGGGTAAGTTATGCAAATTAGATATGCAAATTCTCAGTTTTTTTGCTTCAAAATACTGTTTTAACACAGCTATTCTTTTAACAGGATTATTGAAGCAAACCAGAAATCACTCACTAGACAGCCTGTTTCATTCTTTTTGGAACTCATCAGTAGGAGATAGATTTCTGGTTGCTGCATTGGCAAAGCTACTTTCAAGGTTAAAGCAAAATTCATTAAAATTATGGGGGGAGATATAAAAATGAAATTAAAATCCTCCATGTCTCAAAATTAAATCAATGTAAATATTTGCATAGGAAATTAGCACATCTAGGCAAGATTCCCCGCTTGCTTTTTCCCAGAAATGCCTCATATACAATGTTACCAATGCACAATTTTGAAGCAAAAAAAACTGAGAATTTGCATATCTAATTTGCATATCTTACCCAGAATTCTCTTGTGCATTGGTTACATTGTATATGAGGTATTTCTGGGAAAAAGCAAGCAGGGAATCTTGCCTAGATGTGCTAATTTCCTATGCAAATATTTACAAACTGGGGAATGGTTAATAAAGGGATTATCTATCTTTTTAAAAGGGACAGTAAACTTAAAAAATAATGTTATATAATTCTACACATAGTGCAGAATTATATAACATTATCTTAGCAACAGCTTTCAAAATCAAAAGATTTGAGAGAGTTTTGCTATCAAGGTTGCACTTACCTGGTCTCCTCTAGAGGCTCTTCTGATCAGGTCCTGGTGCAATCGGGTGAGTTGGTTTTCAAAAGCACTACGCAGGAACGCTGTCTAATCACAAGACATGATTATAAGAGCCTGGAGAGGAAACCAGGTAAGTGCAACTATGATGGCAAATATAACTCAAAGCTTTTGATTTTGAAAGCTGCCGCTAAAATAATGTTATATAATTCTGCTTTATGTGCAAATTTATATAATATATTTTTTTAAGTTTACTGTCCCTTTAAACAACAACAATTCTGGAGTAGACTGTCCCTTTAAGCATGTCTTGAGTCTCACTGGATGTCATATTATGAGACCATAGGCAGACAATTTGTTTCTAAAAGGGCTGTAAGCCTCACATCCGCACCCTTTGCAAGTTAGACACTGGTTTATGATTTCCGTAAGATAAAACAAGTGATGTGCAATACAAATAATTATATCTTTCATTCATGGCACTGACAATGATGGGTGTGCAGACACAGTTCCCACGAATTGATTCAAATGCCCGGAGTGTAATTGGGTCAGCTGACACCTGCTGTAACCCTATCAGTGCCAGTGGAATGCAAAAGGTTAGATACACTGATAAGTGCTGAAAGTGTGAGCCCAATAAAATTGCAGCAACGTGCAAATACATGCTTGTAAAAAAATTACTACTCACTCAAGTAGCTGTGATACTGCTGAGCCATGCTGCATTTGACCTTGTTTTATCTACCTTCAATATATATGGGCTATATATATATATATATATATATATATATATATATATATATATATATAGATAGATAGTATTGCAATATTAATCTAAAACTGTAGTGGGGTAAAAAGTTGGAGATCTATAGAGATAAGCTTTTAGTTTAAAAATATAAATAAAAAAAAAGTAAATCCGATCAGTAGTTTGGAAAAGTAGATATTACATCAGTTTTACATTATTTTAAAGGGACATAACCCCCCCAAAAAAAAGTTTTATGATTCAGATAGCGAATACAATTTTAAATAACAATCCAATTTACTTATATTATCTAATTTGCTTCATTCTTTAGGTATCCTTTAAGAAATTGCAATGCACATGGTTAAGCCAATCACTTGAGGCATCTATGTGCAGCCCCCAATCAGCAACTACTTAGCCTATTTAGATATGCTTTTAAGCAAAGGATATCAAGAGAATGAAGCAGATTAGGTAATAGAACTAAATTGGAAGGTTGTTTAAAATTGCTCTCTCTTTCTGAATCATGAAAGAAAAAAAATTGGGTTTCATGTCCCTTTATTGTACAAAGGCAAAATAAAGTGTTTATATTTCTCAATAATTCCATAAAGAGAATTTAAAAAAAATGTGCTACACCATATTTTAATTGGTGACTCAGCCACCAATCAGCAGCTAGCTCTAAGCTAATTAGCCTATCTAGATATGCTTTTAAACAAAGGATACAAAAGAGAATGAAGCAAATTAGATACATTAAGTAAATTGGAAAGTTGTTTAAAATTGTATGTTCCATCTGAATCATGAAAGAAAAATTTTGGGTTTCATATTCATGAAAAAAAAGGCAAAATATAGAACATGCAATTTGAAAGGGAAAGAAAGGTCAAAATTGAAAGGTGCACTTCATTTTTAAATAGAATTATTTTTGCAATACACTTCCATTAACAAAAATGTTTCTAGTAAAAGTTATTATTGCTGTCCATGGGCATATGCACATAGGCCCAGCACCAATATTTAAACTCAGAGAGCAGGCGGGGGGGGGGGGGGGACACACACAATATTAATACTTAAATCTTAAATGGCCATAATAGTCTAAAATGACATGCTCTATTGCTATACAACAAAAAATGTTAAAAAAAAAGTATATTTGTATTTAAAGAGACATTAAAATCAAACTTTCATGTGTCAGATAGAGCAATTTACTTCTATGATCAAATTGCTTTGTTCTCTTGATATCCTTTGTTAAGAGTAAAGCTAGGTAGGCTGATAGAAGCTCAGGAGCGTGCACGTGTCTTTAGCAGTCCATGGCAGCAGTGTTTGTGCTTTAAACCAGTGTTTCCAAACTCCGGTCCTCAGGACTCTCAACACGCCAGAAATTCATTATATCTAACTAGTGCACAGGTGAAATAATGAGCTGATTAGTTCACCTGTGCTCTAGATAAGATATAGTCAGTGTATGGCCTGAGTATTGGTACCTAGGACTGGGTTTGGGAAACACTGCTATAAACATTGTTGCAAACACAGCTGCCCGATGGATAGAGACAAGTGCACGCTCCTGAGCTCACCTAGGATTACTCTTAATAAAGGATTCCAAGAGAATTAAGCAAAACTGATCACATTAGTTGTTTAAAATGTCATGCTTTATTCAAGTCCATTTAAAGGGACACTGAACCCAATTCTTTTCTTTCGTGATTCAGATAGAGCATGCAATTTTAAGCAACTTTTTATTTTACTCCTATTATAAAATTTTCTTCATTCTCTTGGTATCTTTATTTGAAAAGCAAGAATGTAAGTTTAGATGCCGGCCTATTTTTGGTGAACCTGGGTTGTACTTGCTGATTGGTGGATAAATTCACCCACCAATAAACAAGTGTTGTCCAGCGTGCTGAACCAAAAATGTCTGGCTCCTTAGCTTAAATGCCTTCTTTTTCAAATAAAGATAGCAAGAGAACAAAGAAAATTTGATAATAGGAGTAAATTAGAAAGTTGCTTAAAATTGCATGCTCTAGGAGTTCCGGAGGAGGAGTTCAGGTGTGTGGTCACGAGTTGCACCTGCTCTGCATTACCTCCCTTCCAAGCTTGTCTGGCGAGATACCTGTGCCTAAAACCCCAGACCGTGGTTTGCTTGGATAGCTGAATAGATTGCTACTGGGACTTCTATAGGTGCTATAACATCGCACCTGAGCTGTTTGCTACTACCTTGGGAAGGATTCATTCCTTTATTGGTGTAAATAAAAACTGCTGAAACCTGAAATGGGGACCTGAGATAAAGTACACCGCATACTCTTTCCCCTGCTGGGCAATCACAAGGAAAAGATCTCCCTACCTGGTGGGGGCTCCTGCTTGGACATTTCATCCAACCGGCGGGGAAGGTTTGTCAGTGAAGAGGGACGCGGTGCCCCGCTGTTCAGAACTGCCGCCTGCCCCAGGAGGGGTTTCCTGACGCTGAATTCGTGTGGGGCGTGACACGATACGCTACCTGTTGAAAATCTCTATACCTGTGGTGTGGAGGTTGGAGTCAGAGCTCTCTGCTGCAAAGCTGGTTCGGTGTGCACGGCCAAGATCCTCAGAGTCACAGTGCTTCACACAGCTACAGTGTTTAACAACCCTACCCCCCCTCCCACCGGTGTTGCGCGAGGGGTGAGGTATGAGAGTGCTTGTTGGGCTGCTCCTGGAGTAGCGGTGTGGAGTTCTTTTTACCAAGTGTATATGCCTCAGTGACAACTATCAACGGGGCTAGCTTCTCCGGACTCCCCCCTCCCACCGATGCTGCGAGAGAGGGGTAGTCACGGAGAGACGCCGTCTGGATTTCCACTT
Organism: Bombina bombina; assembly: GCF_027579735.1. NCBI lineage: Eukaryota > Metazoa > Chordata > Amphibia > Anura > Bombinatoridae > Bombina > Bombina bombina. The sequence goes on along the minus strand of NC_069508.1, from coordinate 93,841,923 downwards.
CACACCTGTCAATAAGGACTGGTAAAGTACCGCTGGCTAGACTGATTTTTCTCCCCTTCATCTCTGCCCTAAAGGTCTTTTCTTGGTTTGCTGTGGAGTAATAACTTTCTTCCCGTCTTTAGTTACCTGAACAGTGACCCCTTCCCCGGTCAATTACTCCCTGTGTAAGGGTAGTTAAACAAAGCTTGTAACTAGGGGTAAAAAAGGAAAGAGACGAAGGACAGGATACCTGGACTTTAATCAGTTAGCGGAAAAAGTGTCAGGCTGAAGTATTCTATTAGAAGTTGTGTATGCAGGGGTTCAATTTTGACTCTTTTTTTGATTTTTTTGATTATTTGACTTTTTTTTGCGTCCTCTGCCTTAAAGTGCCATAAAAAGCATTCAGGTTCCTGCCTAACAACTATGGAGATCTCTGTTGATTAGGACCTAGGAATGTTTATAAAAATATGTTTGTAACTGTCTGGTTTAAGCTCTAGTATTATCAGACATTCTAGGCAATCATAGTACTTTCTATATTATAAACGGGGACTGGTATTACAGTAGGACTGTTTCTTTTTTCTGTTAGAGGCTTTGGATAGTTAACATGATATGTTAGTGTTTAGGTAAAAGGTTTTTGTAAGGAGCCTTCTCTATATACACTATAATACTCAGAGTTCCTTAGATTACACTCATTTGGTTACAGATTTACTCTGAACAACCCTATTATATAACTGCTGAACCACTGAGCATCTGCACTAATTTATCTTTATGGTTTATATTAAAGGGGAGATTGCTCAAAGCACTGAGACACAGCATGGATAATTAAGTAAGGGAGGAAGGGCTAGGATCTACAAAAATAACTAACTGACTTTGTAATTCTGTTAACCATAGCCCACTCTTCACAAGGGTACGTTTTTGCAGGTTAATCACAAGAAATGTTATTTTAGACTTTCTGTATTATAGAAGATTGTGAATATAACTGTGTAAACTGATTATACTATAACTCCTTGAGAGCTGGGAAACTCCTAAAGAGGGACAGAAGGGGGAAGGAAGAAAAAGAAAAAAAAAATAGTATCCAAAACTAAACTCATCTGAAAGAGGGGTACTGTTTAAATTAATTAAAGGTTTAGGGTGCCCTCAGACTAGCCACCTGGATCACTGAGGTTTATTCTAGCTAAGGGTCAGCGTGTACCACCTGGTTGATTATAGACAGATAAAGCGGGCTCTTCTTACTTATCTATTTATTTATTTGTTTGTTTTTTCTGTTTCTTTTCGTTCCCCCCCTTTTTTTTTTTTTTTTGTTTCTCCTTTTTGCTTAGGAGACAGGGATTCCTAACTGAATTCACTTAATTAACACTTTGTCTCCCTTCACATCCTCCTTTTTTCTCTTTTTTTCTTTTTTTGAACTTCTTTTCCCTCACCTCAATCACTGAACACATCACTTAGCACACTCACTTTCCCCCCCCCCCCCCCTCACCCCCCCCGGGGTTCCCCCTTTTTTTTTTTTTTTTTTCTTCCCCTTTTTTTCTCTCCCCTTTCCTTTTCCCACATTAGTCACTAATTATTCAATCAACCCACTGATTACCCACATTTTTTCGTACTCCTTTCCTTCCCCCCCTTTCCTTTCTTTTTCCCCCCTTTTTTTTTTTTTTTTTTTTTTTTTTTTTTTCTTCTCTTCTCCCCCCCCCCTCTCTCTCCTCACCTTTTCCTCACACGAGTTATTAATTAATCACTATTTTCTTCACTTTAGTACACAGCACATGGATAAGTTTCTTAATAGTCACGGCAAATCCCTGTCTCCAAGTATGACAAATAAACAGAAAGATAGGAGAGCTAAAAATATAACTGATACCCCTATAGATGCACACTCAGCTGAGCCACTAAATACCCAAGCTTTAGTAGATAGTATCTCCGAGGCCCTAGCCCCAAAATTCGAGACCTTGAGATTGGAGATCAAACAAGACATTATGTCCCTCACCCAAGAACTCAAACAATTCTCAAACAGGGTGCAAGAAGTCGAACAGAGAGTCTCGGATCTAGAAGATCTTAGCACAATACATAGTTCCAAGCTGGACACTGCCGACTCTAAGTTGGGGAAAATTCAGTCTAAACTAGAGGAGTTAGAAAACCGTTCCAGAAGGAACAACTTCAGAATCATAGGGGTCCCAGAAGGGAAGCAATATGAAGATCTGAATAAGTTTGTCTCTGAGACATTAGTACAGTTACTTAAAATTCCACAAACATACCCTAAAATTGTTATTGAAAGAATACATAGATTAGGCAGATCTCCCCTGGACAGTACAGGGAAGGCTAGACCTAGACCAGTTATAGTTAAAGTTTTAAATTTTCAGGACAAAACTACTATTTTTGAATATTATCGTAAAAACCAGCCTGTTGCCATGGGGAGTTCAAATATTCTCCTGTTTCAGGATTTTTCCACGGAAACAGCAATAAAGAGAAGGGAGCTCTCGCCAATTTGCACTAAGCTCATTAATTTAGGTATTCGAGCTACCTTAATCTATCCTGCCAGACTCAAAGTCTGGATCAAGGATGAATTTTATTTTGCTGAATCCCCCAAAGATGCAAGGGAACTCTTAGCCAAACTTAATCTCCCTGCTTAGTTGAATGGTTCCCAAACATGGTAGAGTATGGGTTATGGGGCAATCTCGTGTCCCTCCCCTCCCTCCCCTCCCCTTTTTTTTTTTTTTTTTTTCTTCTCTCTTTCTTTTTTTCTTTCTCTTCTTCCTCCTCTCTCTCCATCCCCCCCCCCCCACTCCACTGATTTTGGTAGGCTCAAATTTCAAATATGCAAGAGCTAGATAGTATTAAATTTGCTTCGTGGAATATTGGAGGCCTGACATCCCCCATTAAAAGAAAAGCAATATTAAATCAGCTAAGAAAGATAAACACCGATATTGCATTCCTTCAGGAAACACACTTGAAAATTGAGGAAGTTTTGAAATTAAAATCATCATGGGTGAGGGAGGTATATGCATCTCCAAGTGTAGATAGAAAAAGAGGGGTGGCTATTTTACTTGGAAAAAAGATTATGGTAAATGGTCTGCAAGTTTTAAGTGTTAAAATAGATCCCGAAGGACGTTTTATTATGCTGAAAATCAGAGTGGCAAAAATAACATACACACTGTGTAATATTTACGCTCCCAATGTGATAGATTCAATATTCTGGGATTCCTTACAAACCAAAATAATGTTTTTTCAGGAAGGATACCTGATTTGTGGGGGAGATTTCAATATGACCCCACAATATCCCTTAGACAGGCTGAGAGCTGATTCGAAACAGAGGAAAAACAAAAAAGATAAATTGGAAACTAAGATTATTAAAAATATCATTCAGAATTTGGCTGTAAAAGACATATGGAGATTACAAAATCCTGATGTTAGAGACTTCACGTGCCTTTCTAAGGCGCACAAGTCACTCTCCAGAATTGACTTATTTCTTATCGATGATAGGTTGCTTAAATTGAAAGTTAAGGCAGAAATTCTACCGATATCTCTTTCGGACCATGGTCCTATTTCTCTCCAAATTCAACAAGTTGAGGTGAGGACTAGACAATCGCGTTTTTACTTCCCAACCTACTTATCAAAAGATTTAAAATTTAAAAATTGGCTCAAACTTAAATTTGAAGAATACGCAGAATATAATTCTGAGTATCTAGACCGCCCGATGGTATTTTGGGAGGCGGCGAAGGCAGTCTTAAGAGGGGAAATAATATCATTTAGCTCCAATATAGTCAAAAAACTTAAAGCTAGAGAGAAAGAAATGCTTAGGTCATTGTCTAACTCATACAATCATTATTTGTTAGCAAAAACGCAGGTAAATTGGTTAAGATACACAAGAGCTAAGAAAGAGAGAGATACTTACCTTATCCATCAAACAACTCAAAAAGATATAAAAACACAAGCTAAGTTCTATAGATTTGGCAACAAATCAGGGAAACTTTTAACTAAGTTAGTTAAAGGAGCGAAAGGCTCGACGACGATTGAATCAATTCAGAGTGAGGGGGAAACACTTACTACGACCGAAGAGATCTTGATGAACTTTACAAAATATTACCAAGACATTTATACATTAAGAAAATCAGATAAGAGTCAATCTGATCAATTTTGGAGTAATATGATTCTTCCAACTATTACAATAGAAGATAGGGAAAATTTAAATACCCCTATTCGTGAATCTGAAATTGAGAGAGCTATTCTTAAACTTGCATTGGATAAGACACCGGGTCCAGATGCGTTACCAAACGAATTCTACAAAATTCTCTCCCCAGTGATAGTACCGAGCCTTTGCAAAATGTATAATGCCATCTATACTGACGGGGTTCAAATTCCACCCTCCTTTTCGGCTTCAAATACAACCTTAATACCTAAGCAGGGGAAAGATCCTAGTCTGAAAGGTTCTTACAGACCTATAGCTCTCTTGAACACAGATTATAAAATCTTAACCTCTGTGTTAGCAGATAGGCTACAACCTTTATTAAACTCTATTATTCATACTGATCAAGCAGGATTTCTCGCCAACCGCAACTCATCTGCAAAGATAAGAGAGATTCTGTTACTTGTGGATTATTTTTCACAGGGGCGGGAGGAGGAAGAGGACACCCCTGACATGGCAGTTATTTCAATAGATGCTGAAAAAGCATTTGATTCTATACATTATGATCATATAATGCACTCTCTGTCCAAATTTGGTTTTGAAGGTAAATTTTCTCAATTTATAAGGAATCTCTATAATAAACCTCATACAAGGTTGTTAGTTAATAGTATACTCTCCCCAGAAATCACGCTGGAGAGGGGAACACGCCAGGGATGTCCTCTTTCTCCCCTGCTTTTTGATCTCTCAATAGAACCTCTGGCAATTGCAGTTAGACACCAGTTAGAAGGCATAAAAATTCGAAGAAAGGAGCTTAAAATTGCCTTATATGCCGATGATATTCTCTTATATTTATCTAATATCAAAAAAAAACCTCCCAATACTATTATCCATTATCAGTCAATTTGGATCCTTTTCAGGATACAAAATAAATAACTCAAAATCGGAATTTCTCTGGTTAAGGAAGAAAAATGACGTGTCCTTAAACATACCTTTTAAAACAGTCTCTGACTCATTTAAATACTTGGGCGTCTTAGTACCTTCAAACATAGAAAATCTCTATGATTTTAATATTCCCCCAATACTTCTAGACATCAAGCAGAAATTGAAAAATTGGCAAAACCTCCCCCTATCTATTTCAGGTCGGGTAGCCCTATTTAAAATGGTTTTATTGCCAAAATTGCTGTACATTCTACAAAATGTTCCAATTATACTCAAGGGGAAGGATATTCGGACACTGAATACTCTGTTGAGAAACTTTATTTGGCAAGGCAAGGTCCCAAGAATTGCTCTCTCTAAGATACAGCTACCTCGAAGTTATGGGGGCTTTGCACTCCCAGATCTGCGTCTTTATAACTATGCTTTCTTAGCACGCATAGTAGCAGATTGGTTCCTGTCTAAGGATTATGTTACAAATAACGAACTAGAAAATAGTATTTGTTACCCATTTCTACCAACGGCTTTGACGCATTGTAAATTAAAATCAATACCTCAAGAGCTGAAAGGGTTTAAAACTATATATAATCCTATACAGAGCTGGTGGAAAATGGGTAAACTCATGGACCTGGACTGCAGAGTGTCAAAGTTCCTTTCATTTGTAGGTAACCCTCAATTTTTAGCAGGTATACACTCAGCAGTGTTCCTAAGATGGCACAGTTTAGGCTTGGGTAGGGTTATTCAATTCATTGATAAGGAGAACCAGTGTGTGAAAACTTTTGAGTCATTAAAACAAGAATTCAATCTGCTTAATAAAGAATTCTTTGCGTACCTACAGGCTAGACATTTTGTAGAAGAGTTACGGAAGGAAGTAAATAGACCATGGTCTTGGGGGAATCTTGAGGGGTGGTTGAACATAGTGGAAAAGGGACACTTGTCTATCACTCCATGTTACCAGTTACTTATCTCCCTTAAGGGCCGATTGAATTTGGAGAAACTTTCAACAGAGTGGAACACCTTAGCACATGATGGAAACATTAATCCACAGCTTGTGCAGGGCTCGTTTACTAGAATAGCACAAACTACACTATCTGCTACCTGGAGGGAGTCTCATGTGAAACTCCTTTATAGGGCATACTTTACCCCAGAAAAAGGTCTCAGATGCGGAAATTTAGATTTTAATAAATGTCCAAAATGTTCGAAACCCGCAGCTGACCTTGTTCATATGATATGGAACTGTCCTAGAGTAAGTCAATTCTGGATGAAACTAGAATATTGGTTGAAGAACTCCCTTAAGATCTCTCCATTAGAATTCTCTTTGACTTATAATGTGTTCTTAAGGAAAGACATGGGGAAGCTACACCCACAACATAAACTAATCAATATGACAATAATTGCAGCTAGATATTTAATATTTAAAAGATGGAAAACGAATGTAACTCCAACTATCATGGAAGTGAAAAACTGTTTAAAAAAACAGTGTATACTAGAACAGAGGGACACGGACATGAATAACGAAGGAGATATTAGAAAGTTTTTTCTAAAATGGTCGCTATTTATTAAGACCCTTTCTGTAACTGAGACTGACTATATGATTTTTCCATTTAGAAATTCGGAACTGGTATTACTCGGAGTATGGTAAAAATGTATCCCAACTTATACGATTCCCAACACTGGGGTGGGGGATGGGGGAGGGAGAGAGAGCAGAGGTTAATCTTACCCTTTTAATTCTTTGATCCCCCTTTTTTTTTTTTTTTTTTTTTTTCTCTTTTCTTTCTTTCTTCTTTTTTTTTCTCTGTTTGGAGGAGGGGGGCCGCGGGGGGAGGGTGGGTCGGTTAATACAAACGATGTTATGATCAGAGGCGATTATAAATAGAGGTGATCCTTAAAATACATCAGTACAAGGAGTCAAACTAAAGATAGGTCAAATTCAGACCCAACTTATAGAGTATTTTTTTTTTTTTTTTTATTTAGCTACAATGGATTGAAAGTCGTAGTCTATGGATTATGTGTAAACTTTATTCATATTTGTTCTTTGAATGTTGTATTAAGGTAATTACCTTTATCGTGGTTTTTTGTTGTACCTCTGAGTGTGATATCAATAAAAATTATTTTGAAAAAAAAAAAAAATTGCATGCTCTATCTGAACCACGAAAGAAAAAATTTGGGTTCAGTGTCCCTTTAAGTTCAATTTTGACTTTACTGTACCTTTATGTTTCAATAAACTTGGTTGTAAACAAGTGTGCGACGTGTGTGTTTCCTAAACTCTATAGTCAAAAGAAGGGGCTATCCTCATATAAATTAGGGCCTTTGGATTAAGTTATATGGTCTCCCATGAGCTTCTAGTCAAATAAATGAAATGTATTCACTCTAAGTAATCCCTATTACCACAGTGCTCACCTGACTAGTTAAAGAGACGGTAAACATTGCTTTATGTGTTGCATAATGCTGCAATACGTGGCTTTTTTTTTTCTTTTCTTAAATGTGCTCTTGTAAATGAGAATTTTGCACCTAAAACTATTACTTACCTCCTGTCCAAAGCCATCCTCTTCTGCACGGCAGTTTTTCAAATACCGCTTTATGGCTCACTGTCTAATGATCACCGTGACATCCGTTGCGTAATTCAACTGCATGTAGCGTGCTCCTGTGCTAGACAAACAGCCAGCAGCTTTACCTTGCGCAGTAGCGTTGAATGAGCTCGCTGAGATCAATAGACAGTGAGCCGTGACGTATTTTTTAAAAAAAAATGCTGCACAGAAAAGGATGGCTTTGGACTGGAGGTAGGTGCAAATTTACTAATTTACAAGAGCACATTAAAAAAGACCATCCGTATGTTACATAAATCTGCACATAGTTCAGCCTTATGTAACATAAAATATTTATGATCCATTTAAAAGGTATTGAGACCCATTTTTTTTCTTTTATGATTCAGATAGAGTGAGTCATTTTTAACAACTTTCCAATTAACTATTATCCAATGTGTTTTTTTCTTTTAGTATCCTTTGTTAAAAAGGATACTAGGTAGGCTCAGGAGCTGCTGATTGGTGGCTGCGCGTATATATGCCTCATGTTATTGGCTCACCCAATGGGGCAAATTTAACAAGTCCCGTAGAGAGCTTGTGGGCCCGTGTTTCTGGCGAGTCTTCAGACTCGCCAGAAACACAAGTTATGGAGCTGCGGTCTAAAGGCCGCTGCTCCATAACCCTGTCCGCCTGCTCAGAAATCAAACCGATCGAGTACGATCGGGTTGATTGACACCCCCTGCTGGCGGACGATTGGCTGCGAGTCTGCAGAGGGCGGCGTTGCACCAGCAGCTCTTGTGAGCTGCTGGTGCAATGCTGAATACGGAGAGCGTATTGCTCTCCGCATTCAGTGAGGTCTTGCGGACCTGATCCGCAGTGTCGGATCAGGTCCGCAAGACCGTTCATAAATAGGGGCCAATGTGTTCACTTAGCTCTCAGTAGTGGATTACTGCTTCTTTAACAAAGGAGACCAAGAAATTAAAACAAATGAGATAATAGAGGTAAATTGGAAAGTTGTTTAAAATTGCTTTCTTTATCTGAATCATAAAAGTAAAAATTGGGGTATAGCGTCCCTTTAAAATAAAGCCCTAATACAAAAAATATGCATGCTCTATCAGAATCATAAAAGTTTAAAGGGACACTGAACCCAAATTTTTTCTTTTGTGATTCAGATAAAGCATGCAATTTTAAGCAACTTTCTAATTTACTCCTGTTATCAATTTTTCTTCGTTCTCTTGCTATCTTTATTTGAAAAAGAAGGCATCTAAGCTTTTTTCTTAGTTCAGAACTCTGGACAGCAATTTTTTATTGGTGGATGAATTTATCCACCAATCATCAAGGACAACCCAGGTTGTTCACCAAAAATGGGCCGGCATCTAAACTTACATTATTGCATTTCAAATAAAGATACCAAGAGAATAAAGAAAATTTGATAATAGGAGTAAATTAGAAAGTTGCTTAAAATGTCATGCTCTATCTGAATCACGAAAGAAAAAATGTGGGTTCAGTGTCCCTTTAATTTTGCTTTTGTATCCCTTTAAGGAGAAGTTGCTCTCTACACTAGTAGAGGTTGTTTTGTTGGAGCATACCTCCCCTTAAAACTTTTTGTTTAAAAAGAATAATCAAAAATAGTTTTCTTTGTTGGTATGTTTAAACAGCTGTTGTAAGATCCATCTATTATAAAATAAACTTAATAAAGTCCTTAGTTTGTCAAAGCAAAAACTGTTTGCTACCAAATACTGCCAGATCTGCAGTTAATCAGGTGAGCCGATATTAAATATGTAAAAAAAAGTTATATTTCTTTCATAGAACATTTTCATTCCTTTCAATTCCTCCCTTTGAAAGTATAAAGTGATGGATGCTCTTAGCACAAGAGAATGTCAGAACACTATTAGAATCTACATTAAAGGGACACAAAAACCCCAAAACTTTCAAATTTACTTTGATCATCAAATTTGCTTTGTTCTCTTGGTATCCTTTGCTGAAAATCATGCATAGGTAGGCTCAGGCCCAGCAAAGCACTACTGGAAGCTAGTTGCTGATTGGTATATGCATTTACAGTATATCCCTCTTGTGATTGGCTTGCCTGATGTGTTCTGCTGGTTAACAGTAGTGCTTTGCTGCACCTTTAACAAAGGATAACAAGAGACTGAAGCAAATTTGATAGAAGTAAATTAGAAAGTTGCTTAAAACCACATACTTTATCTGAATCAGGAAATAAAAAAGTTATGTTCCTTTTGTAATGGTTCTTTAACAGGTTAAATGCCCTATTGCAGTCAATGTCCCCCTAACTAATAATTTCATGTACTTATCCAGTAATTCATGGGTTTCTAGCAATTATATGTTTTTATATATGTAAGTCTGTAACAACTAATCTGGATTCATGTTTGTTTTAAAATAATTTGATAAAATATTTTTTTATTCAGAACCATAATAAAACTTGTTCATCTTCCAATGATAAAAGTTACGCCTATGGCAAGATAGTCACATAAAATTACAGTGATATGTATAAAATGAAAAAGAAATGGCAGAATTATAAATTGTTATGTCTTTATTTGATTTAGTTTCAATTTAAACTTAAAACCAAAAAAAAAAGACAAATATAAATTATCCAAATGTTGAGACTATTTTCAGGGTAAGTTACAAAGTATTAGGTCATAAGGCAACACTGATATAAGCAAATCAAAGTAGTTTATGTAGGAAATCAAGTAGTTGTTTGCCTGTTGCTACAATTCTGTCTCATGACTTTTTTTTAAATAATTTTATCACAGGAGTTTCATTTCATGCTGAGTCTACTGTAAATATGCAAAGATCACCTCAAATGTGTGCTTTAATAAATAAAGTAACCATTCATTTTAATCTTAAATCATAAAACAAATTGAATTTCTATTAAACAGCATAGTTATGATTTTTTGTTTAATGAGAACATGATCATATAATGTTATTTAAATGCACAATCAGAAAGTGTATACACATTAAAAGGACACCATTAGAGAAAGTTGAACCTTTTAAGAAAAGAAAAAAAAGAAGATAGAGTTAAGCTCACCTTTTGTAATCCTTGGAATCAGATACTTGGGGTGTTACAACAGAACCCACAAATGCTTGAAGCAGTCAGTAATATCCCCTTCAGACCAGGCTGTGCCAAGGCTAGCATGGTGCACAATGAATTCTGCCAAGTCTGGGAGATGTGAAGCAACAGAGTCACAGTCTGCTCTCCATCTGGGCAGGAGGTAGTGGTTTGAACTTGCACAGTGCCTGCTTGCCTTCAGCATGTCACACCCCACGCAAGGAAAAGCATTCCTCTCCCCTCCCAGATTAACTCACCACAGTTTGTAATGTGTAATGCACTTGCCCAAACATCTAGCTGGGGGGATGACAATGGACTTCTTTTACTATTTTGCACGTTAAAGGGACATGAAATAAAACAAATGTATAATGTTACATATGTGAAATAGAGCTATTAAAATACACTATTATATATATATAAATATTTTAATGCATGCAAATATATGCTCACTTTAATTTTAGAAACTATCAGGAAGTGCATGTTTGGGCACAATATTCCCAGGGAATTAAAGGGACATTCCAGCCATAATTGGAATACACTTGGATGCATTTCCCTTTTGAATTGAAAAGTTTTTACAATATACATGTATTAGCAAAAATGCTTCTAATAAAAACTAAAGCTGTTTCAAAAGTGTATTTAGGTATGCACTGTGCACCAGCATTTTAATCACAGCACTTGCACAGATAGCCTAAGGTGCATGTATCATTTGGTAACGGCTCAGTGTGTTAAATATTGACATGATTACAAGCCCCACTGGAGCTCTGAGCAACAGCAGTACTTAAAATGCTGGTGCACTGAGAATATCTAATTATGCTTCACATGCACGTGCAGTGGTAACTTTTACTAGAAGCATTTTTGCCAACACATGTATATTGCAAATATGTTTCTATTCAAAGATGTAATTCATTTCTGTCCATTTAAATTTTGACTGGAATATCCATTTAAACTGCATTGGCAAATAAAGACAATGTCTATGGTTGTACTGCTGACAGTGGCACTATCACAAAAGCATAAACAATTTTTTGTTTCAGAACAGGAAGATTGACTAGAAAAATAATCTTTAAACTTAATTCCTCTTTTACACATATCAAATCATAATAATGAAAAATTAAAGGGACATTAAACTGAGATGGTAATATAAAATTAAATTTATATATATATATATATATATATATATATATATATATATATATATACATAAAACTCTGCAATATACCTTCGTTATTTATTTTGTCCCCTTTTCCTGTAATTCCATTCTGATTTTGTGAGTTTTTCACTTCCTGTTCGAAATGGAGTGTTATATGACACAAAGCCATTGGCTGCACACTCTAGTGACCTATTTATAGTTATAGCTGCCCTAATTGGTCACAGCAGAGAAAGTAACCTAAGTTACAACATGGCAGTTCCCATTGTTTTATAGACACTAAAACTTTACACTTATTTTGTCAATATTTAAACAGCTAATGAAAATTTAAAAAAATACATCTACATTTTATTCTCAGACTAATCTTTCCTTTAAGTGCATCATTCTATCTAGCATTTATTTAGTGTTTAATGTCCCTTTAAAATAAATAGTAAGCTGGATATGTAAGATCCCTTATTTTGAGGCATTTTTGCATCAGGAGTAAATGATGGGACTTACGGCTATAGCTTTAAAAAAATGTGTATTACTGAAAAATTGCAATAACAAACTACGTTAGCATATACAGAGCTGGGTTTACATAAAGTGCAGACCACATGTAGATGGTTTTAGGTGTCTTCATTTCTTACTGGGGTAAAGGCTGGTTTTCTTTTCCTTTTAACCATTGATGCACATTGCACTACCAGCTTTATTGTATTAATACTTTCTGCCTTATCTAGTTTTAGCATCTAAATAAATGGTCATAAGGAAGTGCTCACACCAATAAGCGTATAGCAGAATAAGGCAATTCTACATTAAAACTGACCTCCCAGAGTTTCTGAACACTAAGGGCCTGATGGTCAAAAAATTACCACCATGGAGAGAAATCACACAAAACTTCTTTTTCAAATACAAAACCCGGCATAGTGAGATAACCAGCTCTCAATGTAAAATGTGTGTTTCTAAAATCATTTCAGGGACCTCACCATACTGACGATACTTCTTAGTTTTAGATCATCGAGCCCTAAGCAACAAGCAGGGGGAAATGTAA